>NW_027551642.1:72500-103249 GCF_051989575.1 Stigmatopora nigra | reverse complement strand
GCTCCGGAGCTCCGAAAATTTTCTAAGTCCAAAAGTTGGACTTAGAAAAATTTTTGAGAACCAGGAAAGCTCCGGAGCTCCGGTCCTCTGGAGCTCCGGAGCTCCGGAGCTCTGGGGCTCCGGAGCTCTGGGGCTCCGGAGCTCCGGTTCTCTGGAGCTCTGGAGCTCCGGAGCTCCGGTCCCCTGGAGCTCCGGAGCTCCGGTTCTCCGGAGCTCCGGTTCTACTGGTTGTCCGGAGCTCCGGAGCACCGGAGCTCCGGTCCTCTGGAGCTCCGAAAATTTTCTAAGTCCAAAAGTTGGACTTAGAAAAATTTTTGGACTTAGAAAAATTTTTGAGAACCAGGAAAGCTCCGGAGCTCCGGAGCTCCGGAGCTCCGGAGCTCCGGTCCTCTGGAGCTCTGGAGCTCCGGAGCTCCGGAGCTCCGGTCCTCTGGAGCTCCGGTCCTCTGGAGCTCCGGAGCTCCGGAGCTCCGGAGCTCCGGTCCTCTGGAGCTCCGGAGCTCCGGAGCTCCGGCCCTCTGGAGCTCTGGAGCTCCGGAGCTCCGAAAATTTTCTAAGTCCAAAAGTTGGACTTAGAAAAATTTTTGGACTTAGAAAAATTTTTGAGAACCAGGAAAGCTCCGGAGCTCCGGTCCTCTGGAGCTCCGGTCCTCTGGAGCTCCGGAGCTCCGGAGCTCCGGAGCTCCGGTCCTCTGGAGCTCCGGAGCTCCGGAGCTCCGGAGCTCTGGAGCTCCGGAGCTCTGGAGCTCCGGAGCTCTGGAGCTCCGGAGCTCCGAAAATTTTCTAAGTCCAAAAGTTGGACTTAGAAAAATTTTTGGACTTAGAAAAATTTTTGAGAACCAGGAAAGCTCCGGAGCTCCGGAGCTCCGGAGCTCCGGAGCTCCGGTCCTCTGGAGCTCCGGAGCTCCGGAGCTCCGGTCCTCTGGAGCTCCGGAGCTCCGGAGCTCCGGAGCTCCGGAGCTCCGGTCCTCTGGAGCTCCGGAGCTCCGGAGCTCCGGCCCTCTGGAGCTCTGGAGCTCCGGAGCTCCGGAGCTCCGAAAATTTTCTAAGTCCAAAAGTTGGACTTAGAAAAATTTTTGGACTTAGAAAAATTTTTGAGAACCAGGAAAGCTCCGGGGCTCCGGAGCTCCGGTCCTCTGGAGCTCCGGAGCTCCGGAGCTCCGGTTCTCCGGAGCTCTGGAGCTCCGGTCCTCTGGAGCTCCGGAGCTCCGGGGCTCTGGAGCTCCGGAGCTCCGGAGCTCCGGTCCTCTGGAGCTCCGGAGCTCCGAAAATTTTCTAAGTCCAAAAGTTGGACTTAGAAAAATTTTTGAGAACCAGGAAAGCTCCGGAGCTCCGGAGCTCCGGTCCTCTGGAGCTCCGGAGCTCTGGGGCTCCGGAGCTCTGGGGCTCCGGAGCTCCGGAGCTCCGGTCCTCTGGAGCTCCGGAGCTCCGGTTCTCTGGAGCTCTGGAGCTCCGGAGCTCCGGTCCTCTGGCGCTCCGGAGCTCCGGAGCTCCGGTTCTCTGGAGCTCCGGAGCTCCGGAGCTCCGGCCCTCTGGAGCTCCGAAAATTTTCTAAGTCCAAAAGTTGGACTTAGAAAAATTTTTGGACTTAGAAAAATTTTCGGACTTAGAAAATTTTTGAGAACCAGGATTTTCACCGGGACATTTGCCCGTTTGTATCCGAAGGCAGCGCTCCTTCGGACACTTTTTCTCTCAGCCCCCGCTGAAAGACATAGCCATTTTTTCGCCCATTTTTTTTCAAAGTTTTTCACTTTGAAAAATTCATTAAAATTCAACCGAACCACCTAGGACCGGGGCACTTCGTGAGAAGGATGCCCGAATGTGAACCTTTTGGATCCCATACCGGCAGAGGACAGGCTCGGCCCGACGCCTGGAGCTCACATTCAAATTTTTCCTCTCCCTATATACTTGCCGAAGGCTTTTTGCAGACCACCGGAAATTGCAGGAGTGGGTGATTTATATGGGTCATGTCTTTCGATCCTTTTCTCCTTCCACGTACCGGTTCTATGGAGCTTCCCTGGAATATGGTTAAAATTGCAGCTCCGAGCTCCATATATTTTTCGAGTTATGGAGCTTTTTGTCGAAAAAGTTGAAAAATTTTCTAAGTCCAAAAAATTTTCTAAGTCCAAAAGTTGGACTTAGAAATTTTTTTGGACTTAGAAAATTTTTGAGAACCAGGAAAGCTCCGGAGCTCCGGAGCTCCGGTCCTCTGGAGCTCCGGAGCTCCGGTTCTCTGGAGCTCCGGAGCTCCGGTCCTCTGGAGCTCCGGGGCTCTGGAGCTCCGGAGCTCCGGTCCCCTGGAGCTCCGGAGCTCCGGTTCTCTGGAGCTCCGGAGCTCCGGTTCTCTGGAGCTCCGGAGCTCCGGTCCTCTGGAGCTCCGGAGCTCCGGAGCTCCGGTCCTCTGGAGCTCCGGAGCTCCGGAGCTCCGGTTCTCTGGAGCTCCGGAGCTCCGGTTCTCTGGAGCTCCGGAGCTCCGGTCCTCTGGAGCTCCGGAGCTCCGGAGCTCCGGTTCTCTGGAGCTCCGGAGCTCCGGTTCTACTGGTTGTCCGGAGCTCCGGAGCTCCGGAGCTCCGGAGCTCTGGAGCTCCGGAGCTCCGGAGCTCTGGAGCTCCGGAGCTCCGAAACTCCGGTCCCCTGGAGCTCCGGTCCTCTGGAGCTCCGGTTGTCCGGAGCTCCGGAGCTCCGGAGCTCCGGTTCTCTGGGGCTCCGGAGCTCCGGAGCTCTGGAGCTCTGGAGCCCTGGAGCTCCGGTCCCCTGGAGCTCCGGAGCTCCGGAGCTCCGGTCCCCTGGAGCTCCGGAGCTCCGGTCCTCTGGAGCTCCGGAACTCCGGAGCTCCGGTCCCCTGGAGCTCCGGAGCTCCGGTCCTCTGGAGCTCCGGAGCCCCGGAGCTCCGGTCCCCTGGAGCTCCGGAGCTCCGGAGCTCTGGAGCTCCGGAGCTCTGGAGCTCCGGAGCTCTGGAGCTCCGGAGCTCCGGTCCCCTGGAGCTCCGGAGCTCCGGAGCTCTGGAGCTCTGGAGCCCTGGCGCTCCGGAGCTCTGGAGCTCTGGAGCTCCGGAGCTCCGGTCCTCTGGAGCTCCGGAGCTCCGGAGCTCCGGTCCCCTGGAGCTCCGGTCCTCTGGAGCTCCGGAACTCCGGAGCTCCGGTCCCCTGGAGCTCCGGAGCTCCGGTCCTCTGGAGCTCCGGAGCTCCGGAGCTCTGGAGCTCCGGAGCTCCGGAGCTCCGGAGCTCCGGTCCCCTGGAGCTCCGGAGCTCCGGTTCTCTGGAGCTCCGGAGCTCCGGAGCTCCGGAGCTCTGGAGCTCTGGAGCCCTGGAGCTCCGGAGCTCCGGAGCTCCGGTCCCCTGGAGCTCCGGAGCTCCGGAGCTCTGGAGCTCCGGTCCCCTGGAGCTCTGGAGCTCCGGAGCTCCGGAGCTCTGGAGCTCCGGAGCTCTGGAGCTCCGGAGCTCCGGAGCTCCGGTCCCCTGGAGCTCCGGAGCTCCGGAGCTCCGGTCCCCTGGAGCTCTGGAGCTCCGGAGCTCCGGAGCTCCGGAGCTCCGGCCCCCTGGAGCTCCGGAGCTCCGGAGCTCCGGCCCCCTGGAGCTCCGGAGCTCCGGAGCTCCGGAGCTCCGGAGCTCCGGCCCTCCGGTTCTACTGGTTGTCCGGAGCTCCGGCCCCCCCTGGATCTATGGAGCTCCAGCCCTCCAAAAAAATTCAAAGTCCAACATTTGGACTTAGAAAATTTTCAGATTCCAATATTTTCCCCTCCCTATATACTTGCCGAAGGCTTTCTCCAGACCTCCGGCAAGTGCGGGAGTAGGCTAGCTCATATCCCATAGGTATTGGTAGACCCAAATGAACTGCCCTGGTAGACCTGAAAAATCGAAAAAATGACTATGTCCTTCGCGACTTAGTCATTTTTTCGACTTTTTTCCAAAAAAATGACAGAGTCCTGTCGGACATAGTCATTTTTTCACACTTTTTCCAAAAAAATGACAGAGTCCTGTCGGACATAGTCATTTTTTCACACTTTTTCCAAAAAAATGACAGAGTCCTGTCGGACATAGTCATTTTTTCACACTTTTTCCAAAAAAATGACAGAGTCCTGTCGGACATAGTCATTTTTTCACACTTTTCGGACTTAGAATATTTTTCGACTTAGAATATTTTTGACAACCAGGGAATCCTGGAGGTATGGAGCTCCGGTCCTCCTGGAGGTATGGAGCTCCGGTCCTCCTGGAGGTATGGAGCTCCGGTCCTCCTGGAGGTATGGAGCTCCGGTCCTCCTGGAGGTATGGAGCTCCGGTCCTTATGGATCTATGGAGCTCTGGTTCTCCTGGAGCTATGGAGCTCCAGCTTTTATGGAGCTTTTCACATTTCCTGGAGGTTTTTTTTCCTCCATGGAAGTCGAATTAAATACATTTTGGTGATTTCTGGAGCTTTTTTCTTCCATGGAAGTCGAATTAAATACACTTTTGCGTTTTATGGAGGTCCTATTTTATACATTTTGGTGATTTCTGGAGCTTTTTTCTTCCATGGAAGTCGAATTAAATACACTTTTGCGTTTTATGGAGGTCCTATTTTATACATTTTGAGCATTTCTGGAGGTTTTTTCTTCCATGGAAGTCGAATTAAATACACTTTTGCGTTTTATGGAGGTCCTATTTTATACATTTTGGTGATTCCTGGAGCTTTTTTCTTCCATGGAAGTCGAATTAAATACACTTTTGCGTTTTATGGAGGTCCTATTTTATACATTTTGGTGATTCCTGGAGCTTTTTTCTTCCATGGAAGTCGAATTAAATACACTTTTAGGTTTTATGGAGGTCCTATTTTATACATTTTGAGCATTTCTGGAGGTTTTTTCTTCCATGGAAGTCGAATTAAATACACTTTTGCGTTTTATGGAGGTCCTATTTTATACATTTTGGTGATTCCTGGAGCTTTTTTCTTCCATGGAAGTCGAATTAAATACACTTTTAGGTTTTATGGAGGTCCTATTTTATACATTTTGAGCATTTCTGGAGGTTTTTTCTTCCATGGAAGTCTATTTTTATACACTTTTACGTTTTATGGAGGTCCTATTTTATACATTTTGAGCATTTCTGGAGGTCTATTCTTCCATGGAAGTCTATTTTTATACACTTTTACGTTTTATGGAGGTCCTATTTTATACATTTTGAGCATTTCTGGAGGTTTATTCTTCCATGGAAGTCTATTTTTATACACTTTTACGTTTTATGGAGGTCCTATTTTATACATTTTGAGCATTTCTGGAGGTTTATTTCTCCATGGAAGTCTATTTTTATACACTTTTACGTTTTATGGAGGTCCTATTTTATACATTTTGAGCATTTCTGGAGGTTTTTTCTTCCATGGAAGTCGAATTAAATACACTTTTAGGTTTTATGGAGGTCCTATTTTATACATTTTGAGCATTTCTGGAGGTTTTTTCTTCCTTGGAAGTCGAATTAAATACACTTTTAGGTTTTATGGAGGTCCTATTTTATACATTTTGAGCATTTCTGGAGGTTTTTTCTTCCATGGAAGTCTATTTTTATACACTTTTACGTTTTATGGAGGTCCTATTTTATACATTTTGAGCATTTCTGGAGGTCTATTCTTCCATGGAAGTCTATTTTTATACACTTTTACGTTTTATGGAGGTCCTATTTTATACATTTTGAGCATTTCTGGAGGTCTATTCTTCCATGGAAGTCTATTTTTATACACTTTTACGTTTTATGGAGGTCCTATTTTATACATTTTGAGCATTTCTGGAGGTTTATTCTTCCATGGAAGTCTATTTTTATACACTTTTACGTTTTATGGAGGTCCTATTTTATACATTTTGAGCATTTCTGGAGGTTTATTTCTCCATGGAAGTCTATTTTTATACACTTTTACGTTTTATGGAGGTCCTATTTTATACATTTTGAGCATTTCTGGAGGTTTTTTCTTCCATGGAAGTCGAATTAAATACACTTTTAGGTTTTATGGAGGTCCTATTTTATACATTTTGAGCATTTCTGGAGGTTTTTTCTTCCTTGGAAGTCGAATTAAATACACTTTTAGGTTTTATGGAGGTCCTATTTTATACATTTTGAGCATTTCTGGAGGTTTTTTCTTCCATGGAAGTCTATTTTTATACACTTTTACGTTTTATGGAGGTCCTATTTTATACATTTTGAGCATTTCTGGAGGTCTATTCTTCCATGGAAGTCTATTTTTATACACTTTTACGTTTTATGGAGGTCCTATTTTATACATTTTGAGCATTTCTGGAGGTCTATTCTTCCATGGAAGTCTATTTTTATACACTTTTACGTTTTATGGAGGTCCTATTTTATACATTTTGAGCATTTCTGGAGGTTTATTCTTCCATGGAAGTCTATTTTTATACACTTTTACGTTTTATGGAGGTCCTATTTTATACATTTTGAGCATTTCTGGAGGTTTATTTCTCCATGGAAGTCTATTTTTATACACTTTTACGTTTTATGGAGGTCCTATTTTATACATTTTGAGCATTTCTGGAGGTTTATTCTTCCATGGAAGTCTATTTTTATACACTTTTACGTTTTATGGAGGTCCTATTTTATACATTTTGAGCATTTCTGGAGGTTTATTTCTCCATGGAAGTCTATTTTTATACACTTTTACGTTTTATGGAGGTCCTATTTTAAACATTTTGGTGATTTCTGGAGGTCTATTTTAATACATTTTAAGAATTTATGGAGGACCATTTTTATACACTTTACCCATTTATGGAGGTCTATTTTAATACATTTTCACCATTTATGGAGGTCTATTTTAATACAATTTCAGCATTTATGGAACTCTATTTTAATACACTTTAACCATTTCTGGAGGTTGAATTAAATACATTGTATGTGAATATGCATGTTTTGGGCCACTATTTTGAACAGAACCATCCTGGATCCTTATTTTTAAACAGAATAGTTAAATATACATTTACCCAGTCATATGAAACTATTTGTGTATAAAATAAACATACAGAACCGATTTAGCCTTTTATTAAGACAAAATATGTGATGTTAAAGTGTCCAATGTTGATGTCATTGATTTAGACATAACACAACTTCTGAACATCCCTGGATGATAATTTTTATACAGAATTGTCAATTATAGATCTCTTTTAATATTGGTTACCATCTTCATGTTAAAAAACAAACCAGAACCGAAATGGACCGGTTCTAATACAGGCATTGTTTTTATCGCAAATTAGCATGTTTTTGAAACTAATTATGGTGGCAAATAGCCCCAGAACGAGCTATAATCTTTATTTTTTCACAGAATGAGCAAAATATATTCCTCTACACAATATTAAAAAATCAAGTTAATAGTATCAACCACAACCGACATGGACCGGTTCTAATACGACAACTTTGCAAAAATAGAGTACCAAAATAGAGGTCATTGATTATTGTATAACTAAGCCCCACAATATGTCTTAATGATTAAACTTTAAAGTATATTAGTAAATATGTCTATATCATCATTGAACACCATTCCTGGGTCAAAACACCAACCAGAACCGAAATGGACCGGTTCTAATAAAGACATTGTTTTTATCGCAATTTAGCATGTTTTTGACCTTTTTTATGATGGCAAATAGCCCCGGAACCATCTATAATATTGATTTTTTCACAGAATGAGCAAAATAGTTACATCTAGACAATATTAAAAAATCAAATTAATAGCATTAACCAGAACTGACCTGGACCGGTTCTAATACGACAACTTTGCAAAAAAAGAGTGCCCAGATAGAGGTCATTGATTATGGTATAACTAAGCCCCAGAATATGTTGTAATAATAAAACTTTAAAGTTTATTAGAAAATCGATATATATCATCATTAGACACCATTCCTGGGTCAAAACACCAACCAGAACCGAAATGGACCGGTTCTAATAAAGACATTGTTTTTATCGCAATTTAGCATGTTTTTGACATTTATTATGATGGCAAATAGCCCCAGAACGAGCTATAATGTTTATTTTTTCACAGAATGAGCAAAATAGTTACATCTACACAATATTAAAAAATCAAATTAATAGCATTAACCAGAACCGACCTGGACCGGTTCTAATTCGACAACTTTGCAAAAAAAGAGTGCCCAGATAGAGGTCATTGATTATGGTATAACTAAGCCCCAGAATATGTTGTAATAATAAAACTTTAAAGTTTATTAGAAAATCGATATATATCATCATTAGACACCATTCCTGGGTCAAAACACCAACCAGAACCGAAATGGACCGGTTCTAATAAAGACATTGTTTTTATCGCAAATTAGCATGTTTTTGAACTTTATTATAGTGGCAATTCGCCCCAGAACCATCTATAATGTTTATTTTTTCACAGAATGACCAAAAGAGTTACCTTTACACAATATAAAAAAATCAAATTAATAACATTAACCAGAACCGACCTGGACCGGTTCTAATTCGACAACTTTGCAAAAATAGAGCACCAAATAAGAGGTCATTGATTATAGTATAACTAAGCCCCAGAACATGCCTTAATGATAAAACTTTAAAGTATATTAGTAAATATGTCTATATCATCATTGAAGACCATTCCTGGGTCAAAACATTAACCAGAACCGAAATGGACCGGTTCTAATAAAGACATTGTTTTTATCGCAAATTAGCATGTTTTTGACCTTTATTATAGTGGCAATTCGCCCCAGAACCATCCTTAATCTTTATTTTTTCACACAATGACCAGAATAGTTACCTCTACACAATATAAAAAAATCAAATTAATAGCATTCTCCAGAACCGACCTGGACCGGTTCTAATACGACAACTTTGCAAAAATAGAGCACCAAATAAGAGGTCATTGATTATAGTATAACTAAGCCCCAGAACATGCCTTAATGATAAAACTTTAAAGTATATTAGGAAATATGTCTATATCATCATTGAAGACCATTCCTGGGTCAAAACACCAACCAGAACCGAAATGGACCGGTTCTAATAAAGACATTGTTTTTATCGCAAATTAGCATGTTTTTGATTTTTATTATAGTGGCAATTCGCCCCAGAACCATCTATAATGTTTATTTTTTCACAGAATGACCAAAATAGTTACATCTACACAATATAAAAAAATCAAATTAATAGCGATAACCAGAACCGACCTGGACCGGTTCTAATACGACAACTTTGCAAAAATAGAGTTCCAAAATAGAGGTCATTGATTATAGTATAACTAAGCTCCAGAACATGCCCTAATGATGAAACTTTAAAGTATATTAGTAAATAGGTCTATATCATCATTAGACACCATTTCTGGGTCAAATAACCAACCAGAACCGAAATGGACCGGTTATAATAAAGACATTGTTTTTATCGCAAATTAGCATGTTTTTGACCTTTATTATGTTGGCAAATAGCCCCAGAACCACTTTTAATCTTTATTTTTTCACAGAATGAGCAAAATAGTGTTATCTACACAATATACAAAATTCAAGTTAATAGCACTAACCAGAACCGACATGGACCGGTTCTAATACGACAACTTTGCAAAAATAGATCACCAAAATAGAGGTCATTGATTATGGTATAACTAAGCCCCAGAATATGTCTTAATGATAAAATTTTAAAGTCTATTTGTAAATATGTCTATATCATCATTGAACACCATTTCTGGGTCAAAACACCAACCAGAACCGAAATGGACCGGTTCTAATAAAGACATTGTTTTTATCGCAAATTAGCATGTTTTTGACCTTTATTATAGTGTCAAATAGCCCCAGAACCATCTATAATGTTTATTTTTGCACAGAATGACCAAAAGAGTTACCTTTACACAATATAAAAAAAATCAAATTAATAGCATTAACCAGAACCGACCTGGACCGGTTCTAATACGACAACTTTGCAAAAATAGATCACCAAAATAGAGGTCATTGATTATGGTATAACTAAGCCCCAGAATATGTCTTAATGATAAAATTTTAAAGTCTATTAGTAAATATGTCTATATCATCATTGAACACCATTTCTGGGTCAAAACACCAACCAGAACCGAAATGGACCGGTTCTAATAAAGACATTGTTTTTATCGCAAATTAGCATGTTTTTGACCTTTATTATAGTGTCAAATAGCCCCAGAACCATCTATAATGTTTATTTTTGCACAGAATGACCAAAAGAGTTACCTTTACACAATATAAAAAAAATCAAATTAATAGCATTAACCAGAACCGACCTGGACCGGTTCTAATACGACAACTTTGCAAAAATAGATCACCAAAATAGAGGTCATTGATTATGGTATAACTAAGCCCCAGAATATGTCTTAATGATAAAATTTTAAAGTCTATTAGTAAATATGTCTATATCATCATTGAACACCATTTCTGGGTCAAAACACCAACCAGAACCGAAATGGACCGGTTCTAATAAAGACATTGTTTTTATCGCAAATTAGCATGTTTTTGACCTTTATTATAGTGTCAAATAGCCCCAGAACCATCTATAATGTTTATTTTTTCACAGAATGACCCAAAGAGGTACCTTTACACATAATAAAAAAATCAAATTAATAGCATTAACCAGAACCGACCTGGACCGGTTCTAATACGACAACTTTGCAAAAATAGAGTATTAAAATAGAGGTCATTGATTATGGTATAACTAAGCCCCAGAACATGCCTTAATGATAAAACTTTAAAATATATTAGAGAATATACTAACATTATCATTAAACACAAATTTTGTGTCAATACACCAACCAGAACCGAGATGGACCGGTTCTAATAAAGACATTGTTTTTATCGCAAATTAGCATGTTTTTGACACTTATTATGGTGACAAATAGCCCCAGAACCATCTATAATCTTTATTTTATCACAAAATGACCAAAATAGTTACCTCTATACAATATAAAAAATTCAAGTTAATAGCACTAACCAGAACCGACATGGACCGGTTCTAATACGACAACTATGCAAAAATAAAGTACCCAAATAGAGGTCATTGATTATAGTATAACTAAGCCCCAGAATAGGTTACAATGATAAAACTTTAAAATATATTAGAAAATAAATTCCTTACATCATTAGACACCATTCCTGGGTCTAAAAACCAACCAGAACCGAAATGGACCGGTTCTAATAAAGACATTGTTTTTATCGCAAATTAGCATGTTTTTGACACTTATTATGGTGACAAATAGCCCCAGAACCATCTATAATCTTTATTTTTTCACACAATGACCAAAATAGTTACCTCTAAACAATATAAAAAATTCAAGTTAATAGCACTAACCAGAACCGACATGGACCGGTTCTAATACGACAACTATGCAAAAATAAAGTAACCAAATAGAGGTCATTGATTATAGTATAACTAAGCCCCAGAACATGTTTTAATGATGAAACTTGATATTATATTAAAAAATATACTAACATTATCAATAGACACCATTTTTGTGTCAATACACCAACCAGAACCGAAATGGACCGGTTATAATGCAACCCCTTTTTTTTATCGCAAATTAGCATGTTTTTGACCTTTATTATAGTGTCAAATAGCCCCAGAACCATCTATAATGTTTATTTTTTCACAGAATGACCAACAGAGTTACCTTTACACAATATAAAAAAATCAAATTAATAACATTAACCAGAACCGACCTGGACCGGTTCTAATACGACAACTTTGCAAAAATAGAGTATTAAAATAGAGGTCATTGATTATGGTATAACTAAGCCCCAGAATATGTTTTAATGATGAAACTTTAAATTATATTAGAGAATATACTAACATTATCATTAGACACCAATTATGTGTCAAAACACCAACCAGAACCGAAATGGACCGTTTCTAATAAAGACATTGTTTTTATCGCAAATTAGCATGTTTTTGACCTTTATTATAGTGTCAAATGGCCCCAGAACCATCTATAATACTTATTTTTTCACAGAATGACCAAAAGAGGTACCTTTACACAATATAAAAAAATCAAATTAATAGCATTAACCAGAACCGACCTGGACCGGTTCTAATACGACAACTTTGCAAAAATAGAGTATTAAAATAGAGGTCATTGATTATGGTATAACTAAGCCCCAGAACATGCCTTAATGATAAAACTTTAAAATATATTAGAGAATATACTAACATTATCATTAAACACCAATTTTGTGTCAATACACCAACCAGAACCGAAATGGACCGGTTCTAATAAAGACATTGTTTTTATCGCAAATTAGCATGTTTTTGACACTTATTATAGTGACAAATAGCCCCAGAACCATCTATAATCTTTATTTTATCACAAAATGACCAAAATAGTTACCTCTATACAATATAAAAAATTCAAGTTAATAGCACTAACCAGAACCGACATGGACCGGTTCTAATACGACAACTATGCAAAAATAAAGTACCCAAATAGAGGTCATTGATTATAGTATAACTAAGCCCCAGAACATGTTTTAATGATGAAACTTTAAATTATATTAGAAAATATAGTAACATTATTATTAGACACCATTTTTGTGTCAATACACCAACCAGAACCGAAATGGACCGGTTATAATGCAACCCCTTTTTTTTATCGCAAATTAGCATGTTTTTGACCTTTATTATAGTGGCAAATAGCCCCAGAACCTTTCTTAGTCTTCATTTTTTCAGAGAATAAGCAAAATAGTTTCAACTACACAATATAAAAAATTCAAGTTAATAGCATTAACCAGAACTGACATGTACCGGTTCTAATACAACAACCATGCAAAATCTTAGTTGTCAATTGGAGGTCATTGATTATAGTATAACTCTGCCCCAGAACATGCCCTAATGATAAAACTTTATATAAAATTAGAAAATACATCTACATCATCATTAGAAACCATTCCCAGGTCAAATAACCCACCAGAACCGAACCAAACCTCTTATAATGCAACCACTAAGTTTATCGCAAATTAGCATGTTTTTGATACTATTTATGGTGGGAAATAGTCCAAGAATGTCCCTGAAAGTTTATTTCTTCACAAATAAGTCATTTATACAATTCCCCAGAGATATGACAAAGTCCCCGTGCAAATACATCCACCAGAACCGAAATGGACCATTTCTATTACAGGCATTATGTTAAATCAAGTGCTCCAGTTAATGACACTATTTATTGTATAAAATATCTCCAGAACATCTCTGGATGAATATTTTTACACAGAATTATCAACAATACATATACCTACATATTTAAAAGCATTCCCAGTTTAAAACAATAACCAGAACCGACTAAACCTTATTATAATGCATGCACAATTTTATCGCAAATAGCCATGATTTATAATACTATTTATGGTGGTAGAAATCACCAGAATGTCCCTGAAAGTTAATTTTTTCACCAATATGTCAATAATACACCCCTTTATCTATAAAAAAAAATCCCAAGGTAAAATAACCCTTCAGAACCGAAATGGACCGTATTTAATACAGGCACCTACAATTCAATCATCAAATTTTCCTCGTACCAAGAGCATTTCCAGGCTGAATATCCAACCAGAACTGGTTATTTTGATAGGAAAAGATGTAATATAGACCCAGCAAATATTCAGGCACTTTTCCCCGTGTAAATACACCCACCAGAACCGTTTTTAAACCCGTTTTTATACACTACCGTAAGCAAGTACGCTTTGGACGCTGTTGGGAAAAGTGAAAAAGATGCCCTCCTGTGGACACTTTTTGTCATTACATGCCGTAAGGTATCGAACTTTTGGACGTTTTAAGCAACCCCTGGACCTAGCGATTCGGTTCTTTTGGATTCAATCTACTCTAATAAGTGTCCTCTTATTTTAGAAACAAATTTGGAGTCTATAGGACATTCAGGAAAAAAATAAGACTCCTATTTATGGTTGTATTCTCACTACCAATAATAACCCCATTTGACACACTATTTATGCTATAAAATAGCACCAGAATGTCACTGGATGATAATTTTTTCACCATTTAGTCATAAATACATCCTGAATTCATTCAGAACACATAAATATTTAAAATAACCCCCCAGAATCAAATTGAACCGATTTTAATGTGGGCAATATGCACTGTTCTGTACACTATTGATGCTATAAAATAGCCCCAGAATGTCACTGGATGATGATTTCTTCACTATTTAGTCATAAATACATACTGAATTCATTAAGAATACAAAATGATGTCAAATAACCCTCCACAACCAAAATGGACCTTATTTAATACAGGCACCTACAATTCAATCATCAAATTTTCCTCGTACCAAGAGCAATTCCAGGCTGAATATAAACCTAAAACTGATTCTTTTGATATAAAAAGATGTAATATAAACCTAGGAAATATTCAGGAACTTTACCCCGTGTAAATTGACCCATCAGAACCGTTTTGGACCGGTTTTTTATACATTACCGTACGCAAGTACGCTTTGGACGCTGTTGGGAAAAGGGAAAAAAGATGCCCTCCTGTGGACACTTTTTGTCATTACACGCCGTAAGGTATCGAACTTTTGGACGTTTTAAGCCACCCCTGGACTTAGCGATTCGGTTCTTTTGGACTCAATCTATTCTAAATAATGTTTACTTATTTTAGAAACAAATTTGGAGTCTATAGGACATTCAGGAAAAAAATAAGCCTCCTATTTATGGTTGTATTCTCACTACCAATAATAACCCCATTTGACACACTATTTATGCTATAAAATAGGCCCAGAATGTCACTGGATGATAATTTTTTCACTATTTAGTCATAAATACATCCTGTTTTCATTCAGAATACATAATTATGTAAAATAACTCTCCAGAACCAAATTGGACCGATTTTTTAATAGGCAATATGCACTGTTCTGTACACTATTTATGGTATGAAATAGGCCCAGAATATAACTGGATGAATATTTTTGACACTATTTAGTTACAAATACATACACTTAGTGATTTGACAACATTATTAGTTAAAATGACCATACAGAACTTATATTACCCACTTTTAATACAACCAGCATGTCAAATAAAGTAGTCATATGGAGGTCATTCATTATGGTATAACAAAAGCCCAGAACATAACTGGATGATTATTTTTAGATAGAATAGTCAAATATACATCCTTATCATCATTGAACACCATTTATAACTAAATACACCCACCAGAACAAAGTGGGCCTAGTTCAAATACAGGCACTATTTTTTAACACAAATTTGCATGTTTTTGACACTTATTAATGTGGCAAATAGCCCCAGAACCAGCCAGGATGACTATTTTTACAAAGAATAATGTTAATACATACACCAACATAATTGACACAAATTCTTTGTTAATAACATCATTCAGAACCTACATGGACCAGTTGTAATACAAGAAAAAGCCAAAATATAGTGCTCAAATAGAGGTCATTCATTATGGTATAACAAAGCTTCAGAACATGCCCGGAAGATAAAACTTTAAATTATATTAGAAAATACATTCCCATCATCATTGCAAACAAGTTTTGTGTAAATACACCAACCAGAACCGAAATGGACCGGTTATAATAAAGACATTGTTTTTATCGCAAATTAGCATGTTTTGGACACATTTTATAGTGGCAAATATCATCAGAACAATATTGGATCTTGATTTTTGCACAGAATGATAAAGACACATTTATCTACATGCAGTAAAAACCCCTAGTTAACAGCATCAACCAGAACCGAGTGGGCTCGGTTCTAATACCAAAAAACTTGCAAAATAAAATGCAAAAACTGAGGTCATTGATTATAGTATAACAATGCCCCAGAACATGCCTGGATGATAAAACTTTGAATCATATTAGCAAATACATTCTTTTCATCATTGGACACAAAATCCAGGCAAATACACCCACCAGAACCGAAATGGACCGGTTATAATGTAACCCTTATTTTTATCGCAAATTAGCATGTTTTGGACACATTTTACAATGGCAAATAGCCCCAGAACCATCATGGATCTTTATTTTTGCAAAGAATGATAAAGACACATTTATCTACATGCAGTAAAAACCCCTAGTTAACAGCATCAACCAGAACCGAGTGGGCTCGGTTCTAATACCAAAAAACTTGCAAAATAAAATGCAAAAACTGAGGTCATTGATTATACTATAACAAAGCCCCAGAACATGCGTGGATAATAAAACTTTAAATTATATTAGCAAATACATCCCTTTCATCATTGGACACAAAATCCAAGCAAATACACCCACCAGAACCGAAATGGACCGGTTAGAATGCAACCCTATTTTTTATCGCAATTAAGCATGTTTTTGACATTTATTATAGTGCCAAATAACCCCAGAACAATCCAGGAGCTTGATTTTTACACAGAATGATCAAAACACATGTATCTACACGCAGTACAAATTCCTGGTTAACAGCATTAACCAGAACCGAGTGGGCTCGGTTCTAATACAAAAAACTTGCAAAATAAAATGCAAAAATTGAGGTCATTGATTATGGTATAACAAAGCCTCAGAACATGCCTGAATAACAAAACTTTGAATTATATTAGCAAATACATTGTTATCATCATTGGACACAAGTTTCATGCAAATACCCCCACCAGAACCGAAATGGACCGGTTATAATGCAACCCTTATTTTTTTCGCAAATTAGCATGTTTTGGACACTTATTATGATGTCAAATAGCCCTAAAACAATCCTGGATCTTGATTTTTACAGAGAATGATCAAAACACATGTATCTACATGTAGTAAAAACCCCTGGTTAACAGCACAAACCAGAACCGAGTGGGCTCGGTTCTAATAGAAAAAACTTGCAAAATAAAATGCAAAATTTGAGGTCATTGATTATGATAAAAATAAGCTCCAGAACATCACAGGATGATAAATTTTACACATATTAGTACAAAAGACGTGCACCTCATCAATAGACAAAGGTTATAGCCATATAAACCCACCAGAACCGAAATGGACTGATTATAATGCAACCCTATTTTTTATCGCAATTAAGCATGTTTTTGACATTTATTATAGTGCCAAATAACCCCAGAACAATCCAGGAGCTTGATTTTTACACAGAATGATCACAACACATGTATCTATATGTTGTAAAAACCCCTGGTTAACAGCACCAACCAGAACCGAGTGGGCTCGGTTCTAATACAAAAAATTTGCAAAATAAAATGCAAAAATAGACGTCATTGATTATGGTATAACTAAGCTCAAGAACATCAGAGGATGATAAATTGTACACATTTTAGTCAAAAAGACATGCACCTCATCAGTAGACAAAGATTTAAGCCAAATACACACACCAGAACCGAAATGGACCGATTATAATGCAACCCTATTTTTTATCGCAATTAAGCATGTTTTTGACATTTATTATAGTGCCAAATAACCCCAGAACAATCCAGGAGCTTGATTTTTACACAGAATGATCACAACACATGTATCTATATGTTATTAAAACCCCTGGTTAACAGCACCAAACAGAACTGAGTGGGCTCGGTTCTAATACAAAAAAATTGCAAAATAAAATGCAAAAATAGAAGTCATTGATTATGGTATAACTAAGCTCAAGAACATCAGAGGATGATAAATTTTACAAATTTTAGTCAAAAAGAAATACACCTCATCATTAAACAAAGATTTAAGCCAAATAAACCCACCAGAACCGAAATGGACCGGTTATAATGCAACCTTTATTTTTATCGCAAATTAGCATGTTTTTGACACTTATTATGGTGCCAAATAACCCCAGAACAATCCTGGATCTTGATTTTTACACAGAATGATCAAAACACATGTCTATATATGTAGTAAAAACCCCTGGATAACAGCACTAACCAGAACCGAGTGGGCTCGGTTCTAATACAAAAAATTTGCAAAATGAAATGCAAAAATTGAGGTCACTGATTATGGTAGAACTAAGCTCCAGAACATCACAAGATGATAAATTTTACAGAAATTAGTCAAAAAGACATCCACCTCATCATTAGACAAAAGTGATAGCCAAATAAACCCATCAGAACCGAAATGGACCGGTTGTAATGCAACCTATATTTTTATCGCAATTAAGCATGTTTTTGACACTTATTATTATGCCAAATAGCCCCAGAACCATCATGGATCTTTATTTTTACACAGAATGATTGAAACACATCTATCTACTTGTAGTAAAAACCCCTGTTTAACAGTATTAACCAGAACCGAGTAAGCTTGGTTCTAATACAAAAAACTTGCAAAATAAAATGCAAAAATTGAGGTCATTGATTATGGTATAACTAAGCTCCAAAACATCACAGGATGATAAATTTTACACATATTATTCAAAAAGATATTCCCATTTAATTTAACACAAGTTTCAGGAAAAAAAACCCCACCAAAACCGAATTGGACCGGTTATAATGCAACCCTTATTTTTATCGCAAATTAGCATGTTTTGAACACATTTTATGTTGGCAAATAGCCCCAAAAGCATCCTGGATCATAATTTTTTCACAGAATACGCAAAATAGATTAGTCTACACAATATAAAAAATTCTGGTTAATCAGAATAACCAGAACCGAGTGGGCTCGGTTTTATTACAACATCCATGCAAAAACACAGTACCCAAATGGAGGTCATTGATTATGGTATAATTAAGGTCCAGAACATGTTAAGATGATAATTTTGAAACCATTTAGTCAATAAGACATTCTTATCATCATTGGACATCATTTCCAGGTCAAACTATCAACCAGAACCAACTGGGCCTTGTTTAATTAAAGGCAACATTTTATCGCAAATAAGCATGTTTTTGACACTATTTATAGTAAAAATTAGTCCCAGAACATCCCTGGATGATTATTTTTACACAAATCAGTCATTATTACATCCACACAGAGATAAAATAAAATCCCAAATCAAAATAACACTCCAGAACCAAAAATGGACCGTTTTTAATACAGGCACTATACTATATCAAATGCCCATGTTTATGACACTATTTATGATATAAAATAGTCCCAGAACATTATTGGATCTTTATTTTTACACAGAATAAGCTAAATACATCCCTTTACACATTTAAAACAATTCCTGGTTAATAGAACTAACCAGAACCGACTGGACCTTATTATAATGCATGCACAATTTTATCGCAAATTGCCATGATTTATGATACTATTTAAGGTGGTAAAAATCACCAGAATGTCCCTGAAAGTTATTTTTTTCACCAATCTGTCAACAAAACATCTACCTAAATAGAGAAAAAAATCCTAAATCAAAATAACCCCCCAAAACTGAAATGGACCGGTTTTAATACAGGCAACTACAATTCAGTCATCAAATTTTCCTCGTACCAAAGGTATTTCCTGGCTGAATATCCAAACAGAACTTGTTATTTTGATATAAAAAGATGTAATATAGACCTAGGAAATATTCAGGCACTTTTCCCGGTGTAAATTGACCCATCAGAACCGTTTTGGACCCGTTTTTATACACTACCGTAAGTTTTGGACGATTGACGCTGTTTGGAAAAGGGAAAAAGATGCCCTCCTGTGGACACTTTTTGTCATTACACGCCGTAAGGTATCGAACTTTTGGACGTTTTAAGCAGCCCCTGGACTTAGCGATTCGGTTCTTTTGGACTCAATCTATTCTAAATAATGTTTACTTATTTTAGAAACAAATTTGGAGTCTATAGGACATTCAGGAAAAAAATAAGCCTCCTATTTATGGTTGTATTCATCACTACTCATAATAACACCATTTGACACACTATTTCTTGTATAAAATAACCCCAGAATGTCACTGGATGAATATTTTTACACTATTTAGTCATAAATACGTCTCCCATGATATTAGATTACATTAATGTGTAAAACTAAATACCAGAACCAAAATGGACTTATTTTAACACTGTCAATGTGTTTATTGAATTGAGGCATGTTTTGAACACTATTTGTAGGATAAAATAGCCCCAGAATCATCATGCATCTTTATTTTTTCACAAGTTAGTCATAAATACATGCACAAATGAATAAGACCACATAAATAGGTAAAATACTCATCCAGAACTAAATTGGACTGATTTTATTGTAGGCAATATACATGTTTTGTACACTATTTATGGTATAAAATAGCCCCAGAATATCCCTGGATGATTATTTTTACACAAATTAGTAAGAAATACATCCACCAAGTAATTTTAACACATTCCCACTTGAAATGATCCTCAAAAAACAAATTGGACCCATTTTATTACAGGTTATATGCATGTTTTGTACAATTTGTATGGTATCAAAAGCTTTTCCGAGCTAAATATTAACTTGTAACCGGTTATTTTGATATAAAAAGATGTAATATAGACTCAGCAAATATTCAGGCACTTTTCCCCGTGTAAATTGACCCACCAGAACCGTTTCCAACCCGTTTTTATACACTACAGTACGCATTGGACGCTGTTGGGAAAAGGGAAAAAGATGCCCTCCTGTGGACACTTTTTGTCATTACACGCCGTACGGTATCGAACTTTTGGACGTTTTAAGCATCCCCTGGACCTAGCGATTCGGTTTTTTTGCACTCAATCTATTCTAATTAATGTCCTCTTATTTTAAAAACAAATTTGGAGTCTATAGGACATTCAGGAAAAAAATAGGACTACTATTTATGGTTGTATTCATCACTACTAATAATAACCCCATTTGACACACTATTTCTTGTATAAAATAGGCCCAGAATGTCACTGGATGAATATTTTTACACTATTTAGTCATAAATACGTCTCCCATGATATTAGATTACATTCATGTGTAAAAATAACAACCAGAACCAAAATGGACTTATTTTAACACTGTCAATGTGTTTATTGCATAGAGGCCTGTTTTCAACAGTATTTATAGGATAAAACAGCCCCAGAATCATCCTAGATCTTTATTTTTTCACAAGTTAGTCATAAATACATACACAAATGAATAAAACCACATAAATAGTTAAAATATTCATCCAGAACCAAATTGGACTGATTTTAATGTAGGCAATATACATGTTTTGTACACTATTTAATGTATGAAATAGCCCCAGAATGTCCCTGGATGAATATTTTTTGACACTATTTAGTTAGAGATACATACACTTAGTGATTTGACCACATTCTTAGTTAAAATGACTATCCAGAACTTATATGACCAACTTCTAATACAACCAGCATGTCAAATAAAGTAGTCATATAGAGGTCATACTTTATGGTATAACAAAGCTTCAGAATATGCCTGGATGATAATTTTTATACAGAATAGTTAAAAATACATCCTTATCATCATTGAACACCATTTATAACTAAATAAACCCACCAGAACCAAATGGGCCTAGTTCAAATACAGGCACTATTTTTAACACAAATTTGCATGTTTTTGACACTATTTATGGTGGCAAATTGTCCCAGAACATGCCAGGATGATTATTTTTACACAAAATAATGTAAATACATACACACACATAATAGACAATAATTCTGGTTTATAACATCATTCAGAACCGATATGGACTAGTTCTAATACATGAAAATGTGCAAGATATAGTGCTGAAATAGAGGTCATTCATTATAGTATAATAAAGTTTCAGAACATGTCTGGATGATAATTTTTATACAAAATAGTCAATCATACATTCCCATCATCATTAGAAACAAGTTTTGAGTAAATACACCAACCAGAACCGAAATGGACCCGTTCTAATACAAGCACTATTTTTATCGCAAATATACACTTTTTGACACTATTTGTGATGGCAAATAGCCCCAGAATGTCCCTGGAAGTTTATTTTTTCACAGAATGATGATAATACATCTACCTAAAAGTGGGTAAAAATTCTGGTTTATAGCAATTTCCAGAACCGACATGGACCGGTTCTAATACAACAAACATGCAAAAATAAAGTACACAATTAGAGGTCATTGATTTGGACATTACAAAGGCCCTGAACATCCCTGGATGATGAATTTTATATAGAATTGTCAATAATAGATCCATTTCATCATTGGACACAAATCCTGAGTAAATACACCTACCAGAACCGAAATGGACCGGTTATAATACAGGCAATGATTTTATCGCAAATTAGCATGTTTTGGACACATTTTCTAACATAAAATTGCCCCAGAACCATCTTGGATCTTCATTTTTACAAAGAATGATAAAAACACATTCATCTACATTGGGTAAAAACGCCTGGTTAACAGCACCAACCAGAACCGAGTAAGCTCGGTTCTAATACAAAAAAATTGCAAAATAAAGTAAAAAAATAGATGTCATTTAATATGATATTACAAAGCCCCAGAACATGTCTGAATGACAAAATTTTAAATAACATTAGAAAACACATTCACATTATCATTGGAAACCGATCCTGGGTCAATACACTAACCAGAACCGAAATGGACCGGTTCTAATGCAACCCTTATTTTTATCGCAAATTTGCATGTTTTGAACATATTTTATAGTGGCAAATTGCCCCAGGACCATCTTGGATGTTAATTTTTTCACAGAATGTTGCTAATACATAAACTCACATTATCTAAAAAATTCTGGTTAATAGCATCAACCAGAACCGAGTAAGCTCGGTTCTAATACAAAAAACTTGCAAAATAAATTGCAAAAACTGAGTTCCTTGATTATGGTATAACAAAGCTTTACAACATCATTAAGTGATAATTTTTACACATATTAGTCAAAAAGACATCAATGTCATTAATAGATACAAGTTCCAGGCAAATACAAACACCAGAACCGAAATGGACCGGTTATAATGCAACCCTTATTTTTATCGCAAATTAGCATGTTTTGGACATTTATTATAGTATAAAATAGCCCCAGAACCATCCTGGATATTGATTTTTTTCACAGAATGTTGCTTATACATTTACTCACATATTTTTAAAAAATCTGGTTAATAGCACCAACCAGAACCGAGTTGGCTCGGTTCTAATACCAAAAAATTGCAAAATAAATTGTGAAAACTGAGTTCATTGATTATGGTATAACACAGCTTTAAAACATCACTAAGTGTTAATTTTTACACATCTTAGTCAAAAAGACATCCATGTCATCAAAAGACACAGGTTTTAGGCAAATACACACACCAGAACCGAAATGGACCGGTTATAATGCAACCCTTATTTTTATCGCAAATTAGCATGTTTTTGACATTTATTATAGTGCCAAATAGCATCAGAACCATCCTGGATGTTGATTTTTTCACAGAATGATAAAAACACATTCATATACATGATGTAAAAACCCCTGGTTAACAGCACCAACCAGAACTGAGTGGGCTCGGTTCTAATACAAAAAACGTGCAAAATAAAGTTAAGAATTAGACATCTTTGAATATGATATTACAAAGCTTCAAAACATCCCTGGATGATGAATTTTATACAGAATTGTCAAAAACACGTTACCATTATAAATGAAAAAAGATTTTGGCCAAATACACCCACCAGAACCGAAATGGACCGGTTATAACACAACCCATAATTTTATCGCAAATTAGCATGTTTTGGACATTTATTATGGTGCCAAATAGCCCCAGAACCATCCTGGATGTTGATTTTTTCACAGAATGATTACAATACATCCAGCAACAACATATAAAAAGTTCTGATTAATAACACAAACCAGAACCGAGAAGGCTCGGTTCTAATACAAAAAAACGTGCAAAATAAAGTACAAAATTAGACGTCATTGATTATGATATTACAAAGGCCCAGAACATGTCTGGATGATAATTTTTATACAGAATTGTCAAAAATACATCACTTTCATCAATGAACAAAGATTTTGGGCAAATACACCCACCAGAACCGAAATGGACCGGTTATAATGACACCCGTATTTTTATCGCAAATTAGTATGTTTTGGACATTTATTATAGTGACAAATAGCATCAGAACCATCCTGGATGTTGATTTTTTCAAAGAATAAGCAAAATACATTGCCAAATACAATGAAAAAAATTCCCAGTTAAAACAACACTCCAGAACCGAAATGGACCGGTTATAATGCAACCACCATGCAAAAACACAGTACCCAAATGGAGGTCATTGATTATAGAATATTAAAACTCCAGAACATCACTGGATGATAAATTTTACACCATTTAATCAAAAACACATTCCTTTATTCAATGGACACCATCCACATGTCAAACCATCAACCAAAACCAACTGGACCTGGTTCAAATACATGCAACATTTTATCGCAAATAAGCATGTTTTTGTACACTATTTATGGTAAAAAAATAGTCCCAGAACGTCCCTAAAAGTTTATTTCTTCACAAATCATTCATTAATACATCCACCCAGAGATAAGACAAAGTCCTGAATCTAAATAACCTTCCAGAACCAAAATGGACCGTTTTTAATACAAGGCAATATGCTATATCAAGTGCCAGTGTTTATGACACTATTTATGGTATAAAATAGTCCAAGAACATTATTAAATCTTTATTTTTACACAGCACAAGTATAATACATCCCTTTACACATTTGACACAATTCCCAGTTAAAAACAACAACTAGAACCGACTGGACCTTATTATAATGCATGCATCATTTTAGCGAAAATAGGCATGATTTAGGCTACTATTTATAGTGATAAAAAATCAACAGAATGTCCCTGGAAGTTAATTTTTTCACCAATTTGTCAATAATACACCCCTTTATATATAGAAAAAAATTTTAAATTAAAATAACCCTCCAGAACCGAAATGGACTGTATTTAATACAGGCAACTACAATTCAGTCATCCATTTTTACTCGTACCAAAAGCATTTCCCGGCTGGATATACATTCAAAAATGATTCTTTTGATAAAAAAAGAAGATATATAGTCCCAGCAAATATTTAGGCACTTTACCCCGTCTTAATTGACCCAAGAGAACCGTTTTTAACCAGTTTTTTTATACAGTACCGTAAGAAATGGACGAGAGACGCTGTTTTGGAAAAGGGAGAAAAGATGCCCTCCTGTGGACACTTTTTGTCATTACAAGTCTGGAAAAGGGAGAAAAGATGCCCTCCTGTGGACACTTTTTGTCATTACAATTGTTAAAATAAACCCTTTTTATGGCTAAAATACGTTCCCTGGGCTCATTTAAAGTGTTTAAAAATACAGAATAGATTAAATTAAACTCGAGTCATTATATTTCATCATTTAAATACATTTTAGTCATTAATTTAATCCATTTTAATGGTTTTAAGGGCTTTCTATTATTAAATATGCTTGTTTTAGACAGTAGTTATGGTCAGATATAGCCCCAGAACAAGCCAGGATGATAATTTTTGACACAAAATGATAGAAAATACATCCAACCAGAGATATGACCACATACATAGGTAAAATAACCTTCCAGAAACGAACCAGATCTATTATAATACAATCACTATTATAATTGGAAATATTACTGTCTACTGTACCAACCCCTAACAAAAAACATAACCCCTAACAATAACCCAAACCCTAACAGTAACCCCTAACAGTAACCAAAACCCCTAACAGTAACCCCTAACAATAACAATAACCCCTAACAATAACCAAAACCCCTAACAATAACCCCAAACCCTAACAGTAACCCCTAACAATAACCAAAACCCCTAACAGTAACCCCTAACAATAACCAAAACCCCTAACAATAACATAAACCCTAACAGTAACCCCTAACAATAACCAAAACCACTAACAGTAACCCCTAACAATAACCATAACCCCTAACAATAACATAAACCCTAACAGTAACCCCTAACAATAACCAAAACCACTAACAGTAACCCCTAACAATAACCATAACCCCTAACAATAACAGTAACCCCTAACAATAACCAAAACCCCTAACAATAACCCCAACAACAACCAAAACCCCTAACAGTAACCAAAACCCCTAACAATAACCCCAAACCCTAACAGTAACCCCTAAAAGTAACCAAAACCCCTAACAATAAACAAAAACCCTTACAGTAACCCCTAACATTAACCAAAACCCCTAACAATAACCATAACCCCTAACAATAACAGTAACCCCTAACAATAACCAAAACCCCTAACAGTAACCCCTAACAGTAACCATAACCCCCTAACAGTAACCACAACCCCTAACAGTAACCCCTAACAATAACCATAACCCCTAACAATAACACTAACCCTAACAATAACCAAAACCCCTAACAGTAACCCCTAACAATAACTAAAACCCTAACAATAACCAAAACCCCTAACAATAACCCCAAACCCCAACAGTAACCCCTAACAATAACCAAAACCCCTAACAATAACCATAACCCCTAACAGTAACCCCTAACAATAACAGTAACCCCTAACAATAACAATAACCCCTAACAATAACAGTAACCCCTAACAATAACCCAAACCCCTAACAGTAACCCCTAACAATAACCAAAACCCTAACAATAACCAAAACCCCTAACAGTAACCCCTAACAATAACCATAACCCCTAACAATAACCCAAACCCTAACAGTAACCCCTAACAATAACCAAAACCCTAACAATAACCAAAACCCCTAACAGTAACCCCGAACAATAACCAAAACCCCTAACAGTAACCCCTAACAATAACAATAACCCCTAACAACAACCCCTAACAATAACAATAACCCCTAACAATAACCAAAACCCCTAACAATAACACTAACCCCTAACAGTAACCCCTAACAATAACCAAAACCCTAACAATAACCAAAACCCCTAACAGTAACCCCGATCAATAACCAAAACCCCTAACAGTAACCCCTAACAATAACAATAACCCCTAACAACAACCCCTAACAATAACAATAACCCCTAACAATAACCAAAACCCCTAACAATAACACTAACCCCTAACAGTAACCCCTAACAATAACCAAAACCCTAACAATAACCAAAACCCCTAACAGTAACCCCGAACAATAACACTAACCCCTAACAATAACACTAACCCCTAACAGTAACCCCTAACAATAACCAAAACCCTAACAATAACACTAACCCCTAACAGTAACCCCTAACAATAACCAAAACCCTAACAATAACCAAAACCCCTAACAGTAACCCCGAACAATAACACTAACCCCTAACAATAACACTAACCCCTAACAGTAACCCCTAACAATAACCAAAACCCTAACAATAACCACAACCCCTAACAATAACCCCAAACCCTAACAATAACCCCAAACCCTAACAGTAACCCCTAACAATAACACTAACCCCTAACAGTAACCCCTAACAATAACCAAAACCCCTAACAGTAACCCCTAACAATAACCAAAACCCCTAACAATAACCCAAACCCTAACAGTAACCCCAAACCCTAACAGTAACCCCTAACATTAACCCAAACCCTAACAGCAACCCCTAACAATAACCAAAACCCCTAACAGTAACCCCAACCCCTAACAATAACCCCAAACCCTAACAGTAACCCCTAACAATAACCACAACCCCTAACAATAACCCCAAACCCTAACAATAACCCCAAACCCTAACAGTAACCCCTAACAATAACACTAACCCCTAACAGTAACCCCTAACAATAACCAAAACCCCTAACAGTAACCCCTAACAATAACCAAAACCCCTAACAATAACCCAAACCCTAACAGTAACCCCAAACCCTAACAGTAACCCCTAACATTAACCCAAACCCTAACAGCAACCCCTAACAATAACCAAAACCCCTAACAGTAACCCCAACCCCTAACAATAACCCCAAACCCTAACAGTAACCCCTAACAATAACACTAACCCCTAACAGTAACCCCTAACAATAACCAAAACCCCTAACAATAACCAAAACCCCTAACAATAACCCCTAACCATAACCCCAACCCCTGACCTTTGACCTTTGACCTCCTTAGGTCAAAGGTCAAAGGTCAAAGGTCAAAGGTTAGGGGTAGGGTTAGGGTTAGGGTTTGGGTTAGGGTTAGGGGGATGGTTGGGGTTATGGTTAGGGTTATGGTTGGGGTTACGGTTAGGGGTATGTTTGGGGTTAGGGTTGGGGGTATGTTTGGGGTTAGGGTTGGGGTTAGGGTTGGGGTTAGGGTTAGGGTTGGGGTTAGGGTTGGGGTTAGGGTTGGGGTTAGGGGTATGTTTGGGGTTAGGGTTGGGGTTAGGGGTATGTTTGGGGTTAGGGTTGGGGTTAGGGTTGGGGTTAGGGTTAGGGGTATGTTTGGGGTTAGGGTTGGGGTTAGGGGTATGTTTGGGGTTAGGGTTGGGGGTATGTTTGGGGTTGGGGTTATGGTTAGGGTTATGTTTGGGGTTAGGGGTATGTTTGGGGTTAGGGGTATGTTTGGGGTTAGGGTTGGGGGTATGTTTGGGGTTAGGGTTGGGGTTAGGGGTATGTTTGGGGTTAGGGTTGGGGTTAGGGTTGGGGTTAGGGTTGGGGTTAGGGTTAGGGGTATGTTTGGGGTTGGGGTTAGGGTTAGGGGTATGTTTGGGGTTAGGGTTGGGGTTAGGGTTATGTTTGGGGTTAGGGTTAGGGGTATTTTTGGGGTTGGGGTTATGGTTAGGGTTATGTTTGCGGTTAGGGTTGGGGTTAGGGGTATGTTTGGGGTTGGGGTTATGGTTAGGGTTATGTTTGGGGTTAGGGGTATGTTTGGGGTTGGGGTTAGGGTTAGGGTTATGTTTGGGGTTGGGGTTAGGGTTAGGGGTATGTTTGGGGTTGGGGTTATGGTTAGGGTTATGTTTGGGGTTAGGGGTATGTTTGGGGTTGGGGTTAGGGTTAGGGTTATGTTTGGGGTTGGGGTTATTGTTAGGGTTATGTTTGGGGTTGGGGTTAGGGTTGGGGTTATGGTTAGGGGTATGGTTGGGGTTAGGGTTAGGGTTTATGTTAGGGGTTAGGGTTTATGTTAGGGTTTTTGTTAGGGTTAGGGTTTATGTGAGGGGTTAGGGTTTTTGTTGGGGGTTTGTGTTATTGTTAGGGGTTAGGGTTTATGTTAGGGTTGCTGTTTGGGGTTAGGGTTTATGTGAGGGGTTAGGGTTTATGTGAGGGGTTAGTGTTATTGTTAGGGTTTATGCGAGGGGTTAGTGTTATTTTTAGGGTTTATGCGAGGGGTTAGGGTTTATGTGAGGGGTTAGTGTTATTGTTAGGGTTTATGTGAGGGGTTAGTGTTATTGTTAGGGTTTATGCGAGGGGTTAGTGTTATTTTTAGGGTTTATGCGAGGGGTTAGGGTTTATGTGAGGGGTTAGTGTTATTGTTAGGGTTTATGCGAGGGGTTAGTGTTATTTTTAGGGTTTATGCGAGGGGTTAGTGTTATTTTTAGGGTTTATGCGAGGGGTTAGGGTTTATGTGAGGGCATAGTGTTATTGTTAGGGTTTATGCGAGGGGTTAGTGTTATTTTTAGGGTTTATGCGAGGGGTTAGGGTTTATGTGAGGGGTTAGTGTTATTGTTAGGGGTTAGGGGTTTATGTTATGGAGTGCATTTTCCACGGGGAGGGAAGCTGGAGAATAAAAAGAATAACAAAAATAAGCACATTTTCCCTATGTGTTACACAGGAAAAGTGCTCATTTTCGCCGTCTTGCGGACACATTTAAGTACTGCAATCTATTTGAGAAACAGTCAAAAACTCAAGCATGCAATCATTTAAAATAACCCTATCCAAATAGATCAAGCCCTCTGCTTTCTTTATTCTCTGGAGAGACCCCCCTGCACACTGGAGAGCGCCGCAGCATATTGGAGAGCGCCCCAGCACATTGGAGAGCGCACCAGCACCACGGAGAGCTCCACAGGCAGCTGGAGAGCTCCAGCTCCTGTTGTTTTGATAAAAATACTGTTGTATGGCTGTTTTTTAATGTATTTCGCCTCAGAGAGTGCTTTTTTCCCGGGGGGCATGTGGAGATGACACTACACTTGAACAAAATTGATAAAATAAACAAGTAAAATGGAAAAAAATCGAAATAAAAAAGCGTTTTTCATCCAAGTGTGGAGCACATTACATCCAGAACGGGCAAGCACAATAAAGTGACCCATCTCTGGAGGAATGAACTCAATACTTGGATGAAAAACGCTATTTATCATGGAAGATATTAGTACCAGGGAAAAAAAAGAACCAGGGGAAAAAAGAAACCAGCATGGAAGAAATTAGTACCAGCAATGAGGGAATTAAATAAACAGATATATAAATGAAATGGAAAAAATTCGAAATAAAAAAGCGTTTTTCATCCAAGTATGGAGCTCATCACATCCAGAGAGCAGACCACCATACAGTGGCCCCACTCTGGAGGTAATGAGCTCCACAATTGGATGAAAAACGCTTTATTCCATGGAAGAAGAAAAAAAGAACCAGGGAAAATAAGAACCAGCATGGAAGATATGGTATAAAAAAGTAAAATGGAAAAATGTCGAAATAAAAAAGCGTTTTTCATCCAAGTATGGAGCTCATAACCTCCAGAGAGGGGACCACCACGCAGCGGTCACACTCTGGAGGTAATGAGCTCCACACTTGGATGAAAAACGCTTTATTCCATGGAGGTGGGGAAAAGGAGAACCAGGGTGAAAAAAAGATCCAGCATGGAGGAAAATAAGAACCAGCCTGGAGGTCGAGAAAGAACCAGCCTGGAGGTCGAGAAAGAACCAGCATGGAGGAAAATAAGAACCAGCATGGAGGAAAATAAGAACCAGCCTGGAGGTCATCATCCTCCAGCATGGAGGAAAATAAGAACCAGCATGGAGGTCATCATCCTCCAGCATGGAGGAAAATAAGAACCAGCCTGGAGGTCATCATCCTCCAGCATGGAGGAAAATAAGAACC
>NW_027551642.1:60000-65000 GCF_051989575.1 Stigmatopora nigra | reverse complement strand
TCGATCTTCCCGAACCTTCATCGCATCAGAGACGGGCAACGTGCACCCCTTTACGTTGACTATAGCGGTTACAGTAAACTGTAACCATTCCGGCCTCGGCGGTGCGGGACCATTGTTTCTCGGGCCCCGACACGTCTATAAGTGCCATCTACATGAGCCTTCGAAAGTCCGGTCCGGGCGAGAGGGAGGGATTCGGCGCCCGACTACCCTAAGAGGCGGAACGCCGCTGCCGGAGACTAGCCCGGGGACGCACGCGCGGACTGCCATGCCCGTGCTCTTGCGCGTCAACCCAGAGAGAGAATCGACAGGGACGGATACCTCCGGGGCCGGCCCTAGGCCCAACCCCCTCTCGTTATGCCTCACGTCAATACGTGCGATCGCCCTGTACCTTGTCACGCGATCGATTCGGTTATTTGCCAACCTTCCTTCACTCCTTCCTTTCGTGGCAGGGAGACGTGCACAGTGCATCTACCGATAGCCGCAAGCAGCCCGGTGACACGACGAGAAAACTGTGGGAACGGCCGGCGGCACCTGCGTGCAACCGTAACAAACCGAGAAGAAGCACAGTTTCTCGTGACGGGGGTTTTTCGCAAAACAAAACAAAGAACTCCCGACACCTCCAGGCGATGACGTAACCCGTGAGTCACCCGCGGCTCCTCAAGGAAGCGGCTCTGAGGCTTTTCCCACGGGCCTGAACCACCCAGAGGCACCAAAGAGGTCGTAGAGATTGTGTACTCCATCCCCCTAGAATAGGCACTTATCTCACAAGCCCCGGCGATGCCAACCCGAACCAACAAGGAAAGTCAGGGCCCTTTTACGGCGCAACTTTTTGTGGCGCTCGATTTGTCAAGGCGGGGGTAAATCGAGTCTTTAAACCAGCGTACAACCACCAGAGGCCTTCATAGTGGCGTACAGGTACCGGGCACCTGACTCCCTTCTTATTACCGGAATAATCCCACACGGGAAGCTTTTTTGTCGCAGACTGTGGAGGGGTTCCCAACCTGGTCCCAACATGATCTGTTTTCATTTTCATTCACGCATCGGTTCTTTACGTGATTTCCAAGCATTTCATCTCGTAACACATGTCCACCATCATTAACACATGTCCGTTACCGTCACATCACATCTTGCCCTGTACTATCGGCTCTTTTCTGGCCCCTGTGGCTCCATATGTCCGGTGCTTCACCAAGTACCATGTCTCATTTTTGTTGTCCTCCAAGAATCGGCTTTGTCCCAAAGGCTATGGTATTTGGCATCTCGTTATATTTCCTCCGGCAATGGCTCGGCTGGTGGTTAGGTTTCCATGTGTGCCCTCCGTCCACATGCGCCCTTTTTGGGAAAAAAACCGGACTATGGCAGGTCTTTAGTTCAGGTTTGTATCCCACCCCGTGGCTTAGGGATTCTCGTCAACCATCGGTGTCATTTGGCAAAATTTTAGAACTCTCCATATTCGTCAGTATTGTCCTCATTTCCATCGATGAACTCATGGTCATTTCGTTTCCATTTTGTCCTCTTTTTGTCCTCCACATGAACTCGAATGGTGAAATCGTTGCCTTTTTCCCTTGAACTCTTTTTTCTCGCCCGAACCGACACGAGGGTTTTCATGCTTGGGTCGACGGTGCAGATCCCCACCGGGCGGATGCAGATAAGGTGACGATGGTCAGTCCTGACGCGGAGGGGCCTTGGACGAGTGGGGTCTACCACCCGCAGTACCTTAGCCTCCGGCCAATCACCGGTCGCACGCACCAGTCCTCACCGTTATCCAGTTTCGAACGCACTCTCTTCTCTCGGCGTCTCGCCGACCCAGCTATCCCAAACCGACGCGCGGTTGTGTGGAACGTGAACGAGACGACCGCTGAACAAACTCAGCCGGGCGGATGCAGAGACAGTGACGATGGTCAGTCCTGACGCGGAGGGGCCTTGGACGAGTGGGGTCTACCACCCGCAGTACCTTAGCCTCCGGCCAATCACCGGTCGCACGCACCGTGTCCTCACCGTTATCCGTGACCTCGAATGAGTCAGACGCATCGCTCTTGTTGTCACGGCTCTCCAATTGGCCAGAGCGAGACGAAACGCGCTCGCGGGGGACCGTCCGGTTGCAGTGACAGCACGATGGTCAGCCCTGACGCGGAGGGGCCTTGGACGAGTGGGGTCTACCACCCGCAGTACCTTAGCCTCCGGTCAATCGCCGATCGCACGCGCCAGAAACCTCTCCGTTGTTCAGTCCACGAGCTCGCACGAGCCATCCCTCCACACGACTATACCCTGCCGACAGAAGACACGGGCGAGACGACCGCCACATTACATACTAGGCCGAGGCGGATGCAGATAAAGTGACGATGGTCAGTCCTGACGCGGAGGGGCCTTGGACGAGTGGGGTCTACCACCCGCAGTACCTTAGCCTCCGGCCAATCACCGGTCGCACGCACTATGTCCTCACCGTTATCCCGGCTTTCGTTATGCTGCGCACGTTCAGTTCCACTGCCCCCGTTGTCTTTAGCGTGACGTGGTCATACGTGCCAAGCCGCACCCACGCGACCGAGGCGGATGCAGATAAAGTACGATGGTCAGTCCTGACGCGGAGGGGCCTTGGACGAGTGGGGTCTACCACCCGCAGTACCTTAGCCTCCGGCCAATCACCGGTCGCACGCACTATGTCCTCACCGTTATCCCGGCTTTGCAAGCACTATACCCTGGCCCGTCTTGTCGCACTGCTCTTTAAGAGAGCGAGACGACCGCACGGACCGTGACCGTCCGGTTGCAGTGACAGCGACGATGGTCAGCCCTGACGCGGAGGGGCCTTGGACGAGTGGGGTCCACCACCCGCAGTACCTTAGCCTCCGGCCAATCGCCGATCGCACGCGCCAGAAACCTCTCCGTTGTTCGGTACACGGCTCGAACAGCCGCCCCTCACACTTTCACTATACCTCTTTGACCGAGAACGCCCACTCGCACGCACGAGCCCCGGAGCGGATGCAGTGACAGTGACGATGGTCAGCCCTGACGCGGAGGGGCCTTGGACGAGTGGGGTCCACCACCCGCAGTACCTTAGCCTCCGGTCAATCGCCGGTCGCACGCACCAGAAACCTCACCGTTATCGCCGGGAACACGGACGCGCGAGCCGTCCCCACGCGGTCGCCAATCGGGGTTTGCGCTGTGCCCTCTTCAGCACCCCGTGGCTTTCGAGTTCATTTCGAGTAACGGTGAACGCTGTGCCCCATCAGCGACCCGTACTCCTTTCATTTTTTTTTCACCACCGGCGACCGCTGTGCCCCAGCAGCGGACCCGTAGAGTTCATTTCTCCGACGGCGACGCTGTTGCCCAAGCAGCGACCCGTAATTTCTTCCATCGGCGACGCTGTTGCCCAAGCAGCGACCCGTACCTAGGGGTGACCGCTGTGCCCCAGCAGCGGACCCCGTGACCATATTTTTGAGTTCATCCAACGGCGAAGCTGTTGCCCAAGCAGCGACCCGTATTTTCTCCAATGGTGAAGCTGTTGCCCAAGCAGCGACACCTCATTTCATTTCCACAACGGCGAAGCTGTTGCCCAAGCAGCGACCCGTGTATTTCATTTCTCCGACGGCGAAGCTGTTGCCCAAGCAGCGACCCGTCACTTGGATGAGTTCTTTCTTTTGACACCAGATTCATTCGTATTCAGCCAGGGGTTAATAAGGATTTTTACCATCAATTCATGCCGTGCCATGTATGCCGTTAGCGGATGGGAATCAGATCCGCTGGCGGGCTTGCTACCTTTTGTTAACCATCCATGCCGTCGGCGGTGTAGGAAAAAGCCCCGCCATCATTATAGGTTTGCCATTTTCACGCCGGAGGCCGCCCCAAAATATACATTTTTCATGCCATCCATCCATGCCTCAAAAGTCGGTTGCCCAAGCCGCTTTTTATCCTTCCATCATCGTGCCGATTGCGGTTGCTCAGGCCGCTTTGCGGTTTGTCAGGCCGCTTCTCGTGCGGTTTGTCAGGCCGCTTCTCATGCGGTTGCTCAGGCCGCTGCGGTTTGTCAGGCCGCTCTTTTGACGCGGTTGCTCAGGCCGCTGCGGTTTGTCAGGCCGCTCTTTTGACGCGGTTGCTCAGGCCGCTCTTTTGACGCGGTTGCTCAGGCCGCTTTTTCTGGTACTCGGTTCAAACACCTTCCAATGATTGTCATGGCCACATATCCTGAGACGTCATGCCGATGGCGGTTGCTCAAGCCGCTCATTCATTTCGTCGCCCGATTACGTGCACAGTGCGCCTATCGCCCCGACCGAGATCAGGAACGATGGCACGAGTAGAACGGGGCCACAGCTGGAGAAACGATGGGATTAAAGCGTTACCCAGAAGGACACCGCACCACCCGGCGGGGAGAGTTTTGGCGAAATAACGGTGGTCCCGGTCGGAAGAGAGCGATGACGTAACCCGTGAGTCACCCGCGGCTCCTCAAGGAAGCGGCTCTGAGGCTTTTCCCACGGGCCTGAACCACCCAAATCCGGGTCCGAGGTCGTTAGATTGTTACTAAGTGCCCCCCTAGATAGGCATCGTATCGGGAGCAACGTGCACAGTGCGCCTACCGCCCTGACCGAGATCAGGAACGATGGCACGAGTAAAACGGGGCCACAGCTGGAGAAACGATGGGATAAACGTTACCCAGAAGGACACCGCAAAACCCAGCGGAGGATGCTTTGGCGAAATAACGGTGGTCCCGGTCGGAAGAGAGCGATGACGTAACCCGTGAGTCACCCGCGGCTCCTCAAGGAAGCGGCTCTGAGGCTTTTCCCACGGGCCTGAACCACCCAAATCCGGGTCCGAGGTCGTTAGATTGTTACTCGCGGCCCTCCTAGTTAGGCACCTGTCTTTTTCCCTTGTTGGCGCGGTCGGTCAAGCCGCTTTTCATTTTTCTCTCTGCGGTTGGTCAGTCCGCTTTCTCTCTGCGGTTGGTCAGGCCGCTGCGGTTGGTCAGGCCGCTTTATTTCATTTTTGCGGTGTGATGGGCCGCTTAGCGGTGT
>NW_027551642.1:17500-55000 GCF_051989575.1 Stigmatopora nigra | reverse complement strand
AGGCATATGTCATGGACATCCACGAATTCTCTCTGGTGTGGATCTCTGGAGCTCTGGAGCTTCGGTCCTCCGGCCCTCTGGATCTTTTGCCTGGTTCTTCCGTAGAAGAGTTTTCTATGTTCTGGCTCCAGGTCTTTGCCAAGAACACTCACGACGGTCTCCGGCGCCTGGTTCTTCCGTAGAAGAGTTTTATATGTACATGCTCCAGGACTTTTGCACGTACACTCACGACTTTTTGCCACTGGCCCGGTTCTTCCAACTTTTGTGGAAGATTTTTGGATGTCCATACCACCAGGCATATGTCATGGACATCCACGAATTCTCTCTGGTGTGGATCTCTGGAGCTCTGGAGCTTCGGTCCTCCGGCCCTCTGGATCTTTTGCCTGGTTCTTCCGTAGAAGAGTTTTCTATGTTCTGGCTCCAGGTCTTTGCCAAGAACACTCACGACGGTCTCCGGCGCCTGGTTCTTCCGTAGAAGAGTTTTATATGTACATGCTCCAGGACTTTTGCACGTACACTCACGACTTTTTGCCACTGGCCCGGTTCTTCCAACTTTTGTGGAAGATTTTTGGATGTCCATACCACCAGGCATATGTCATGGACATCCACGAATTCTCTCTGGTGTGGATCTCTGGAGCTCTGGAGCTTCGGTCCTCCGGCCCTCTGGATCTTTTGCCTGGTTCTTCCGTAGAAGAGTTTTCTATGTTCTGGCTCCAGGTCTTTGCCAAGAACACTCACGACGGTCTGCCCTCGCCTGGTTCTTCCAACTTCCGTGGAAGATTTTTGGATGTCCATACCACCAGGCATAAGTCATGGACACCCTGAGTCTCGTTCATGTGTGGATCTCTGGAGCTCTGGAGCTTCGGTCCTCCGGCCCTCTGGATCTTTTGCCTGGTTCTTCCTTAGAAGAGTTTTATATGTTCTGGCTCCAGGACTTTGCCAAGAACACTCACGACGGTCTGCCCTCGCCTGGTTCTTCCAACTTCCGTGGAAGATTTTTGGATGTCCATACCACCAGGCATAAGTCATGGACACCCACGAATTCTCTCTAGTGTGGATCTCTGGAGCTCTGGAGCTTCGGTCCTCCGGCCCTCTGGATCTTTTGCCTGGTTCTTCCGTAGAAGAGTTTTCTATGTTCTGGCTCCAGGACTTTGCCAAGAACACTCACGACGGTCTGCCCTCGCCTGGTTCTTCCAACTTCCGTGGAAGATTTTTGGATGTCCATACCACCAGGCATAAGTCATGGACACCCTGAGTCTCGTTCGTGTGTGGATCTCTGGAGCTCTGGAGCTCCCGGACACTCCTGGATCTATGGAGCTCCGGTCCTCCGGCCCTCTGGATCTCTGGAGCTCTGGAGCTCTGGAGGTCAGGCCCAAACCTCCAGGATTTTGGAAGGGCCTTTTTCATATTGCCAAGCCGAGTGTGACACCTTTTTCGGCCTGTTTCAGTCCCTCAGGACGGTCTCTCTGGTTCTTTTCACTCCCGAAAATTTTTCTAAGTCCAGCCACACTTAGAAAAAATTCGCTTCAATTCGGGAGAACCAGGGGGACAAGGGGCATTGCAAAAGTACTGTGCCCGAATGTGAGCTCCTTCCGTCGGCCTACTGGGGAGAGAGGGGTCGGTCTTAGGCCTGGAGCTCACATTCAAAATTTTCCTCTCCCTATAATCTTGCCGAAGGCTTTTTGCAGACCACCGGAAATTGCGGGAGTAGGCAAATCATATCCTAGGGGTATTGGTAGACCCAAATCACATGCCTTGGTAGACCCAAATGAGAAGCCCTGGTAGACCTAAAAAATCGAAAAAACGACTATGTCCGACAGGACTTAGTCGTTTTTTCAGAAATTTTCTGAAAAAACGACTAAGTCCTGTCGGACATAGTCATTTTTTCACACTTTTTCGGACTTAGAAAATTTTTTGGACTTAGAAAATTTTTGAGAAGCTCAAAAAAACGACTAAGTCCCGTTGGACATAGTCATTTTTTCAGACTTTTTCTCAAAAAAATGACAGAGTCCTGTCGGACATAGTCATTTTTTCACACTTTTTCCAAAAAAATGACAGAGTCCGTTTTTTTGGACTTAGAATTTTTTTTGGACTTAGAAAATTTTTGAGAACCAGGGCTTTTCACCGGGACTTTTGCCAGTTTGTATCCGAAGGCAGCGCTCCTTCGGACACTTTTCCTGTGACACACCGCTGTTGGACATAGTCATTTTTTCAGACATTTTTGAGAACCAGGATTTTCACCGGGACATTGTCCCATTTCTATCCGAAGATAGTGCATGGTCGGACACTTTTCCTCTCAGCCCCCGCTGAAAGACATAGTCATTTTTCCAAGATTTTTGGACTTAGAATTTTTTTTGGACTTAGAAAATTTTTGAGAACCAGAGCTTTTCACCGGGACATCTGCCCGTTTGTGTCCGAAGGCAGCGCTCCTTCGGACACTTTTCCTGTGACACACCGCTGTTGGACATAGTCATTTTTTCAGACATTTTTGAGAACCAGGATTTTCACCGGGACATTGTCCCATTTGTATCCGAAGGCAGCGCTCCTTCGGATACTTTTTCTCTCAGCCCCCGCTGAAAGACATAGTCGTTTTTTCCAAGATTTTTGGACTTAGAATTTTTTTTGGACTTAGAAAATTTTTTGGACTTAGAAAATTTTTGAGAACCAGAGCTTTTCACCGGGACATCTGCCCGTTTGTGTCCGAAGGCAGCGCTCCTTCGGACACTTTTCCTGTGACACACCGCTGTTGGACATAGTCATTTTTTCAGACATTTTTGAGAACCAGGATTTTCACCGGGACATTGTCCCATTTGTATCCGAAGGCAGCGCTCCTTCGGATACTTTTTCTCTCAGCCCCCGCTGAAAGACATAGTCGTTTTTTCCAAGATTTTTGGACTTAGAATTTTTTTTGGACTTAGAATTTTTTTCGGACTTAGAAAATTTTTGAGAACCAGAGCTTTTCACCGGGACATCTGCCCGTTTGTGTCCGAAGGCAGCGCTCCTTCGGACACTTTTCCTTTGAACCACCGCTGTTGGACATAGTCATTTTTTCAGACATTTTTGAGAACCAGGATTTTCACCGGGACATCTGCCCGTTTGTATCCGAAGGCAGCGCTCCTTCGGATACTTTTTCTCTCAGCCCCCGCTGAAAGACATAGTCGTTTTTTCCAAGATTTTTGGACTTAGAATTTTTTTTGGACTTAGAAAATTTTTTGGACTTAGAAAATTTTTGAGAACCAGAGCTTTTCACCGGGACATCTGCCCGTTTGTGTCCGAAGGCAGCGCTCCTTCGGACACTTTTCCTTTGACACACCGCTGTTGGACATAGTCATTTTTTTGCCATTTTTTTGAGAACCAGGATTTTCACCGGGACATTGTCCCATTTCTATCCGAAGATAGTGCATGGTCGGACACTTTTCCTCTCAGCCCCCGCTGAAAGACATAGTCATTTTTCCAAGATTTTTGGACTTAGAATTTTTTTTGGACTTAGAAAATTTTTGAGAACCAGAGCTTTTCACCGGGACATCTGCCCGTTTGTGTCCGAAGGCAGCGCTCCTTCGGACACTTTTCCTTTGACACACCGCTGTTGGACATAGTCATTTTTTTGCCATTTTTGAGAACCAGGATTTTCACCGGGACATCTGCCCGTTTGTATCCGAAGGCAGCGCTCCTTCGGATACTTTTTCTCTCAGCCCCCGCTGAAAGACATAGTCGTTTTTTCCAAGATTTTTGGACTTAGAATTTTTTTTGGACTTAGAAAAATTTTCGGACTTAGAAAATTTTTGAGAACCAGAGCTTTTCACCGGGACATCTGCCCGTTTGTATCCGAAGACCTCGCTTCTTCGGACACTTTTCCATTGACACACCGCTGTTGGACATAGTCATTTTTTCAGACATTTTTCGAAGAACCAGGATTTTTCACCGGGACATTGTCCCGTTTGTATCCGAAGGCAGCGCTCCTTCGGATACTTTTTCTCTCAGCCCCCGCTGAAAGACATAGTCGTTTTTTCCAAGATTTTTGGACTTAGAATTTTTTTTGGACTTAGAAAAATTTTCGGACTTAGAAAATTTTTGAGAACCAGGAAATTGTCTGGCTCCCTGGAGCTCCGGCCCTCGTGGTTCTCTGGAGCTCCAGCTTTCCTGGTTCTCTGGAGCTCCAGCCCTCCTGGCTCTATGGAGCTCCGGTCCTCCGGCCCTCTGGATCTCTGGAGCTCCGGTAGTCCGGAGCTCCGGCCCTCTGGATCTCTGGATCTCTGGAGCTCCGGTACTCCGGAGCTCCGGCCCTCATGGATCTCTGGAGCTCCGGTACTCCGGAGCTCCGGCCCTCATGGATCTCTGGAGCTCTTGCCCTCCGGAGCTCCGGTCCTCTTGGATCTCTGGTTCTATGGAGCTCCGGTCCTCCGGCCCTCCGGAGCTCCGGTCCTCCGGCCCACTGGATCTCTGGAGCTCCGGCCTTCCAAAAAAATTCTAAGTCCAAAAGTTGGACTTAGAAAAATTTTTGGACTTAGAAAAATTTTCGGACTTAGAAAATTTTTGAGAACCAGGATTTTCACCGGGACATTTGCCCGTTTGTATCCGAAGGCAGCGCTCCTTCGGACACTTTTTCTCTCAGCCCCCGCTGAAAGACATAGCCATTTTTTCGCCCTTTTTTTTCCAAATATTTTCACTTTGAAAAATTCATTAAAATTCAACCGAACCACCTAGGACCGGGGCACTTCGTGAGAAGGATGCCCGAATGTGAGCCTTTTGGATCCCATACCGGCAGAGGACAGGCTCGGCCCGACGCCTGGAGCTCACATTCAAATTTTTCCTCTCCCTATATACTTGCCGAAGGCTTTTTGCAGACCACCGGAAATTGCAGGAGTGGGTGATTTATATGGGTCATGTCTTTCGATCCTTTTCTCCTTCAATGTACCGGTTCTATGGAGCTTCCCTGGAATATGGTTAAAATTGCAGCTCCGAGCTCCATATATTTTTCGAGTTATGGAGCTTTTTGTCGAAAAAGTTGAAAAATTTTCTAAGTCCAAAAAATTTTCTAAGTCCAAAAGTTGGACTTAGAAAATTTTTTGGACTTAGAAAAATTTTGAGAACCAGGAAAGCTCCGGAGCTCCGGGGCTCCGGGGCTCCGGGGCTCCGGGGCTCCGGAGCTCCGGAGCTCCGGAGCTCCGGTCCTCTGGAGCTCCGGAGCTCCGGAGCTCTGGAGCTCCGGAGCTCCGGAGCTCCGGTCCTCTGGAGCTCCGGGGCTCCGGGGCTCCGGTTCTCTGGAGCCCCGGAGCTCCGGTCCTCTGGAGCTCCGGAGCTCCGGAGCTCCGGTCCTCTGGAGCTCCGGAGCTCCGGTCCTCTGGAGCTCCGGAGCTCCGGTCCTCTGGAGCTCCGGAGCTCCGGAGCTCCGGTCCTCTGGAGCTCCGGAGCTCCGAAAATTTTCTAAGTCCAAAAGTTGGACTTAGAAAATTTTTTGGACTTAGAAAATTTTTGAGAACCAGGAAAGCTCCGGGGCTCCGGGGCTCCGGGGCTCTGGAGCTCCGGGGCTCCGGGGCTCTGGAGCTCCGGAGCTCCGGTCCTCTGGAGCTCCGGTTCTCTGGAGCTCCGGAGCTCCGGAGCTCCGGAGCTCCGGTCCTCTGGAGCTCCGGGGCTCCGGTTCTCTGGAGCTCTGGAGCTCTGGAGCTCCGGAGCTCCGGAGCTCCGGGGCTCCGGTTCTCTGGAGCTCCGGAGCTCCGGAGCTCCGGTCCTCTGGAGCTCCGGAGCTCCGGAGCTCCGGAGCTCCGGTCCTCTGGAGCTCCGGAGCTCCGGAGCTCCGGAGCTCCGAAAATTTTCTAAGTCCAAAAGTTGGACTTAGAAAAATTTTTGAGAACCAGGAAAGCTCCGGAGCTCCGGTCCTCTGGAGCTCCGGAGCTCCGGAGCTCTGGGGCTCCGGAGCTCTGGGGCTCCGGAGCTCCGGTTCTCTGGAGCTCTGGAGCTCCGGAGCTCCGGTCCCCTGGAGCTCCGGAGCTCCGGTTCTCCGGAGCTCCGGTTCTACTGGTTGTCCGGAGCTCCGGAGCACCGGAGCTCCGGTCCTCTGGAGCTCCGAAAATTTTCTAAGTCCAAAAGTTGGACTTAGAAAAATTTTTGGACTTAGAAAAATTTTTGAGAACCAGGAAAGCTCCGGAGCTCCGGAGCTCCGGAGCTCCGGAGCTCCGGTCCTCTGGAGCTCTGGAGCTCCGGAGCTCCGGAGCTCCGGTCCTCTGGAGCTCCGGTCCTCTGGAGCTCCGGAGCTCCGGAGCTCCGGAGCTCCGGTCCTCTGGAGCTCCGGAGCTCCGGAGCTCCGGCCCTCTGGAGCTCTGGAGCTCCGGAGCTCCGAAAATTTTCTAAGTCCAAAAGTTGGACTTAGAAAAATTTTTGGACTTAGAAAAATTTTTGAGAACCAGGAAAGCTCCGGAGCTCCGGTCCTCTGGAGCTCCGGTCCTCTGGAGCTCCGGAGCTCCGGAGCTCCGGAGCTCCGGTCCTCTGGAGCTCCGGAGCTCCGGAGCTCCGGAGCTCTGGAGCTCCGGAGCTCTGGAGCTCCGGAGCTCTGGAGCTCCGGAGCTCCGAAAATTTTCTAAGTCCAAAAGTTGGACTTAGAAAAATTTTTGGACTTAGAAAAATTTTTGAGAACCAGGAAAGCTCCGGAGCTCCGGAGCTCCGGAGCTCCGGAGCTCCGGTCCTCTGGAGCTCCGGAGCTCCGGAGCTCCGGTCCTCTGGAGCTCCGGAGCTCCGGAGCTCCGGAGCTCCGGAGCTCCGGTCCTCTGGAGCTCCGGAGCTCCGGAGCTCCGGCCCTCTGGAGCTCTGGAGCTCCGGAGCTCCGGAGCTCCGAAAATTTTCTAAGTCCAAAAGTTGGACTTAGAAAAATTTTTGGACTTAGAAAAATTTTTGAGAACCAGGAAAGCTCCGGGGCTCCGGAGCTCCGGTCCTCTGGAGCTCCGGAGCTCCGGAGCTCCGGTTCTCCGGAGCTCTGGAGCTCCGGTCCTCTGGAGCTCCGGAGCTCCGGGGCTCTGGAGCTCCGGAGCTCCGGAGCTCCGGTCCTCTGGAGCTCCGGAGCTCCGAAAATTTTCTAAGTCCAAAAGTTGGACTTAGAAAAATTTTTGAGAACCAGGAAAGCTCCGGAGCTCCGGAGCTCCGGTCCTCTGGAGCTCCGGAGCTCTGGGGCTCCGGAGCTCTGGGGCTCCGGAGCTCCGGAGCTCCGGTCCTCTGGAGCTCCGGAGCTCCGGTTCTCTGGAGCTCTGGAGCTCCGGAGCTCCGGTCCTCTGGCGCTCCGGAGCTCCGGAGCTCCGGTTCTCTGGAGCTCCGGAGCTCCGGAGCTCCGGCCCTCTGGAGCTCCGAAAATTTTCTAAGTCCAAAAGTTGGACTTAGAAAAATTTTTGGACTTAGAAAAATTTTCGGACTTAGAAAATTTTTGAGAACCAGGATTTTCACCGGGACATTTGCCCGTTTGTATCCGAAGGCAGCGCTCCTTCGGACACTTTTTCTCTCAGCCCCCGCTGAAAGACATAGCCATTTTTTCGCCCATTTTTTTTCAAAGTTTTTCACTTTGAAAAATTCATTAAAATTCAACCGAACCACCTAGGACCGGGGCACTTCGTGAGAAGGATGCCCGAATGTGAACCTTTTGGATCCCATACCGGCAGAGGACAGGCTCGGCCCGACGCCTGGAGCTCACATTCAAATTTTTCCTCTCCCTATATACTTGCCGAAGGCTTTTTGCAGACCACCGGAAATTGCAGGAGTGGGTGATTTATATGGGTCATGTCTTTCGATCCTTTTCTCCTTCCACGTACCGGTTCTATGGAGCTTCCCTGGAATATGGTTAAAATTGCAGCTCCGAGCTCCATATATTTTTCGAGTTATGGAGCTTTTTGTCGAAAAAGTTGAAAAATTTTCTAAGTCCAAAAAATTTTCTAAGTCCAAAAGTTGGACTTAGAAATTTTTTTGGACTTAGAAAATTTTTGAGAACCAGGAAAGCTCCGGAGCTCCGGAGCTCCGGTCCTCTGGAGCTCCGGAGCTCCGGTTCTCTGGAGCTCCGGAGCTCCGGTCCTCTGGAGCTCCGGGGCTCTGGAGCTCCGGAGCTCCGGTCCCCTGGAGCTCCGGAGCTCCGGTTCTCTGGAGCTCCGGAGCTCCGGTTCTCTGGAGCTCCGGAGCTCCGGTCCTCTGGAGCTCCGGAGCTCCGGAGCTCCGGTCCTCTGGAGCTCCGGAGCTCCGGAGCTCCGGTTCTCTGGAGCTCCGGAGCTCCGGTTCTCTGGAGCTCCGGAGCTCCGGTCCTCTGGAGCTCCGGAGCTCCGGAGCTCCGGTTCTCTGGAGCTCCGGAGCTCCGGTTCTACTGGTTGTCCGGAGCTCCGGAGCTCCGGAGCTCCGGAGCTCTGGAGCTCCGGAGCTCCGGAGCTCTGGAGCTCCGGAGCTCCGAAACTCCGGTCCCCTGGAGCTCCGGTCCTCTGGAGCTCCGGTTGTCCGGAGCTCCGGAGCTCCGGAGCTCCGGTTCTCTGGGGCTCCGGAGCTCCGGAGCTCTGGAGCTCTGGAGCCCTGGAGCTCCGGTCCCCTGGAGCTCCGGAGCTCCGGAGCTCCGGTCCCCTGGAGCTCCGGAGCTCCGGTCCTCTGGAGCTCCGGAACTCCGGAGCTCCGGTCCCCTGGAGCTCCGGAGCTCCGGTCCTCTGGAGCTCCGGAGCCCCGGAGCTCCGGTCCCCTGGAGCTCCGGAGCTCCGGAGCTCTGGAGCTCCGGAGCTCTGGAGCTCCGGAGCTCTGGAGCTCCGGAGCTCCGGTCCCCTGGAGCTCCGGAGCTCCGGAGCTCTGGAGCTCTGGAGCCCTGGCGCTCCGGAGCTCTGGAGCTCTGGAGCTCCGGAGCTCCGGTCCTCTGGAGCTCCGGAGCTCCGGAGCTCCGGTCCCCTGGAGCTCCGGTCCTCTGGAGCTCCGGAACTCCGGAGCTCCGGTCCCCTGGAGCTCCGGAGCTCCGGTCCTCTGGAGCTCCGGAGCTCCGGAGCTCTGGAGCTCCGGAGCTCCGGAGCTCCGGAGCTCCGGTCCCCTGGAGCTCCGGAGCTCCGGTTCTCTGGAGCTCCGGAGCTCCGGAGCTCCGGAGCTCTGGAGCTCTGGAGCCCTGGAGCTCCGGAGCTCCGGAGCTCCGGTCCCCTGGAGCTCCGGAGCTCCGGAGCTCTGGAGCTCCGGTCCCCTGGAGCTCTGGAGCTCCGGAGCTCCGGAGCTCTGGAGCTCCGGAGCTCTGGAGCTCCGGAGCTCCGGAGCTCCGGTCCCCTGGAGCTCCGGAGCTCCGGAGCTCCGGTCCCCTGGAGCTCTGGAGCTCCGGAGCTCCGGAGCTCCGGAGCTCCGGCCCCCTGGAGCTCCGGAGCTCCGGAGCTCCGGCCCCCTGGAGCTCCGGAGCTCCGGAGCTCCGGAGCTCCGGAGCTCCGGCCCTCCGGTTCTACTGGTTGTCCGGAGCTCCGGCCCCCCCTGGATCTATGGAGCTCCAGCCCTCCAAAAAAATTCAAAGTCCAACATTTGGACTTAGAAAATTTTCAGATTCCAATATTTTCCCCTCCCTATATACTTGCCGAAGGCTTTCTCCAGACCTCCGGCAAGTGCGGGAGTAGGCTAGCTCATATCCCATAGGTATTGGTAGACCCAAATGAACTGCCCTGGTAGACCTGAAAAATCGAAAAAATGACTATGTCCTTCGCGACTTAGTCATTTTTTCGACTTTTTTCCAAAAAAATGACAGAGTCCTGTCGGACATAGTCATTTTTTCACACTTTTTCCAAAAAAATGACAGAGTCCTGTCGGACATAGTCATTTTTTCACACTTTTTCCAAAAAAATGACAGAGTCCTGTCGGACATAGTCATTTTTTCACACTTTTTCCAAAAAAATGACAGAGTCCTGTCGGACATAGTCATTTTTTCACACTTTTCGGACTTAGAATATTTTTCGACTTAGAATATTTTTGACAACCAGGGAATCCTGGAGGTATGGAGCTCCGGTCCTCCTGGAGGTATGGAGCTCCGGTCCTCCTGGAGGTATGGAGCTCCGGTCCTCCTGGAGGTATGGAGCTCCGGTCCTCCTGGAGGTATGGAGCTCCGGTCCTTATGGATCTATGGAGCTCTGGTTCTCCTGGAGCTATGGAGCTCCAGCTTTTATGGAGCTTTTCACATTTCCTGGAGGTTTTTTTTCCTCCATGGAAGTCGAATTAAATACATTTTGGTGATTTCTGGAGCTTTTTTCTTCCATGGAAGTCGAATTAAATACACTTTTGCGTTTTATGGAGGTCCTATTTTATACATTTTGGTGATTTCTGGAGCTTTTTTCTTCCATGGAAGTCGAATTAAATACACTTTTGCGTTTTATGGAGGTCCTATTTTATACATTTTGAGCATTTCTGGAGGTTTTTTCTTCCATGGAAGTCGAATTAAATACACTTTTGCGTTTTATGGAGGTCCTATTTTATACATTTTGGTGATTCCTGGAGCTTTTTTCTTCCATGGAAGTCGAATTAAATACACTTTTGCGTTTTATGGAGGTCCTATTTTATACATTTTGGTGATTCCTGGAGCTTTTTTCTTCCATGGAAGTCGAATTAAATACACTTTTAGGTTTTATGGAGGTCCTATTTTATACATTTTGAGCATTTCTGGAGGTTTTTTCTTCCATGGAAGTCGAATTAAATACACTTTTGCGTTTTATGGAGGTCCTATTTTATACATTTTGGTGATTCCTGGAGCTTTTTTCTTCCATGGAAGTCGAATTAAATACACTTTTAGGTTTTATGGAGGTCCTATTTTATACATTTTGAGCATTTCTGGAGGTTTTTTCTTCCATGGAAGTCTATTTTTATACACTTTTACGTTTTATGGAGGTCCTATTTTATACATTTTGAGCATTTCTGGAGGTCTATTCTTCCATGGAAGTCTATTTTTATACACTTTTACGTTTTATGGAGGTCCTATTTTATACATTTTGAGCATTTCTGGAGGTTTATTCTTCCATGGAAGTCTATTTTTATACACTTTTACGTTTTATGGAGGTCCTATTTTATACATTTTGAGCATTTCTGGAGGTTTATTTCTCCATGGAAGTCTATTTTTATACACTTTTACGTTTTATGGAGGTCCTATTTTATACATTTTGAGCATTTCTGGAGGTTTTTTCTTCCATGGAAGTCGAATTAAATACACTTTTAGGTTTTATGGAGGTCCTATTTTATACATTTTGAGCATTTCTGGAGGTTTTTTCTTCCTTGGAAGTCGAATTAAATACACTTTTAGGTTTTATGGAGGTCCTATTTTATACATTTTGAGCATTTCTGGAGGTTTTTTCTTCCATGGAAGTCTATTTTTATACACTTTTACGTTTTATGGAGGTCCTATTTTATACATTTTGAGCATTTCTGGAGGTCTATTCTTCCATGGAAGTCTATTTTTATACACTTTTACGTTTTATGGAGGTCCTATTTTATACATTTTGAGCATTTCTGGAGGTCTATTCTTCCATGGAAGTCTATTTTTATACACTTTTACGTTTTATGGAGGTCCTATTTTATACATTTTGAGCATTTCTGGAGGTTTATTCTTCCATGGAAGTCTATTTTTATACACTTTTACGTTTTATGGAGGTCCTATTTTATACATTTTGAGCATTTCTGGAGGTTTATTTCTCCATGGAAGTCTATTTTTATACACTTTTACGTTTTATGGAGGTCCTATTTTATACATTTTGAGCATTTCTGGAGGTTTTTTCTTCCATGGAAGTCGAATTAAATACACTTTTAGGTTTTATGGAGGTCCTATTTTATACATTTTGAGCATTTCTGGAGGTTTTTTCTTCCTTGGAAGTCGAATTAAATACACTTTTAGGTTTTATGGAGGTCCTATTTTATACATTTTGAGCATTTCTGGAGGTTTTTTCTTCCATGGAAGTCTATTTTTATACACTTTTACGTTTTATGGAGGTCCTATTTTATACATTTTGAGCATTTCTGGAGGTCTATTCTTCCATGGAAGTCTATTTTTATACACTTTTACGTTTTATGGAGGTCCTATTTTATACATTTTGAGCATTTCTGGAGGTCTATTCTTCCATGGAAGTCTATTTTTATACACTTTTACGTTTTATGGAGGTCCTATTTTATACATTTTGAGCATTTCTGGAGGTTTATTCTTCCATGGAAGTCTATTTTTATACACTTTTACGTTTTATGGAGGTCCTATTTTATACATTTTGAGCATTTCTGGAGGTTTATTTCTCCATGGAAGTCTATTTTTATACACTTTTACGTTTTATGGAGGTCCTATTTTATACATTTTGAGCATTTCTGGAGGTTTATTCTTCCATGGAAGTCTATTTTTATACACTTTTACGTTTTATGGAGGTCCTATTTTATACATTTTGAGCATTTCTGGAGGTTTATTTCTCCATGGAAGTCTATTTTTATACACTTTTACGTTTTATGGAGGTCCTATTTTAAACATTTTGGTGATTTCTGGAGGTCTATTTTAATACATTTTAAGAATTTATGGAGGACCATTTTTATACACTTTACCCATTTATGGAGGTCTATTTTAATACATTTTCACCATTTATGGAGGTCTATTTTAATACAATTTCAGCATTTATGGAACTCTATTTTAATACACTTTAACCATTTCTGGAGGTTGAATTAAATACATTGTATGTGAATATGCATGTTTTGGGCCACTATTTTGAACAGAACCATCCTGGATCCTTATTTTTAAACAGAATAGTTAAATATACATTTACCCAGTCATATGAAACTATTTGTGTATAAAATAAACATACAGAACCGATTTAGCCTTTTATTAAGACAAAATATGTGATGTTAAAGTGTCCAATGTTGATGTCATTGATTTAGACATAACACAACTTCTGAACATCCCTGGATGATAATTTTTATACAGAATTGTCAATTATAGATCTCTTTTAATATTGGTTACCATCTTCATGTTAAAAAACAAACCAGAACCGAAATGGACCGGTTCTAATACAGGCATTGTTTTTATCGCAAATTAGCATGTTTTTGAAACTAATTATGGTGGCAAATAGCCCCAGAACGAGCTATAATCTTTATTTTTTCACAGAATGAGCAAAATATATTCCTCTACACAATATTAAAAAATCAAGTTAATAGTATCAACCACAACCGACATGGACCGGTTCTAATACGACAACTTTGCAAAAATAGAGTACCAAAATAGAGGTCATTGATTATTGTATAACTAAGCCCCACAATATGTCTTAATGATTAAACTTTAAAGTATATTAGTAAATATGTCTATATCATCATTGAACACCATTCCTGGGTCAAAACACCAACCAGAACCGAAATGGACCGGTTCTAATAAAGACATTGTTTTTATCGCAATTTAGCATGTTTTTGACCTTTTTTATGATGGCAAATAGCCCCGGAACCATCTATAATATTGATTTTTTCACAGAATGAGCAAAATAGTTACATCTAGACAATATTAAAAAATCAAATTAATAGCATTAACCAGAACTGACCTGGACCGGTTCTAATACGACAACTTTGCAAAAAAAGAGTGCCCAGATAGAGGTCATTGATTATGGTATAACTAAGCCCCAGAATATGTTGTAATAATAAAACTTTAAAGTTTATTAGAAAATCGATATATATCATCATTAGACACCATTCCTGGGTCAAAACACCAACCAGAACCGAAATGGACCGGTTCTAATAAAGACATTGTTTTTATCGCAATTTAGCATGTTTTTGACATTTATTATGATGGCAAATAGCCCCAGAACGAGCTATAATGTTTATTTTTTCACAGAATGAGCAAAATAGTTACATCTACACAATATTAAAAAATCAAATTAATAGCATTAACCAGAACCGACCTGGACCGGTTCTAATTCGACAACTTTGCAAAAAAAGAGTGCCCAGATAGAGGTCATTGATTATGGTATAACTAAGCCCCAGAATATGTTGTAATAATAAAACTTTAAAGTTTATTAGAAAATCGATATATATCATCATTAGACACCATTCCTGGGTCAAAACACCAACCAGAACCGAAATGGACCGGTTCTAATAAAGACATTGTTTTTATCGCAAATTAGCATGTTTTTGAACTTTATTATAGTGGCAATTCGCCCCAGAACCATCTATAATGTTTATTTTTTCACAGAATGACCAAAAGAGTTACCTTTACACAATATAAAAAAATCAAATTAATAACATTAACCAGAACCGACCTGGACCGGTTCTAATTCGACAACTTTGCAAAAATAGAGCACCAAATAAGAGGTCATTGATTATAGTATAACTAAGCCCCAGAACATGCCTTAATGATAAAACTTTAAAGTATATTAGTAAATATGTCTATATCATCATTGAAGACCATTCCTGGGTCAAAACATTAACCAGAACCGAAATGGACCGGTTCTAATAAAGACATTGTTTTTATCGCAAATTAGCATGTTTTTGACCTTTATTATAGTGGCAATTCGCCCCAGAACCATCCTTAATCTTTATTTTTTCACACAATGACCAGAATAGTTACCTCTACACAATATAAAAAAATCAAATTAATAGCATTCTCCAGAACCGACCTGGACCGGTTCTAATACGACAACTTTGCAAAAATAGAGCACCAAATAAGAGGTCATTGATTATAGTATAACTAAGCCCCAGAACATGCCTTAATGATAAAACTTTAAAGTATATTAGGAAATATGTCTATATCATCATTGAAGACCATTCCTGGGTCAAAACACCAACCAGAACCGAAATGGACCGGTTCTAATAAAGACATTGTTTTTATCGCAAATTAGCATGTTTTTGATTTTTATTATAGTGGCAATTCGCCCCAGAACCATCTATAATGTTTATTTTTTCACAGAATGACCAAAATAGTTACATCTACACAATATAAAAAAATCAAATTAATAGCGATAACCAGAACCGACCTGGACCGGTTCTAATACGACAACTTTGCAAAAATAGAGTTCCAAAATAGAGGTCATTGATTATAGTATAACTAAGCTCCAGAACATGCCCTAATGATGAAACTTTAAAGTATATTAGTAAATAGGTCTATATCATCATTAGACACCATTTCTGGGTCAAATAACCAACCAGAACCGAAATGGACCGGTTATAATAAAGACATTGTTTTTATCGCAAATTAGCATGTTTTTGACCTTTATTATGTTGGCAAATAGCCCCAGAACCACTTTTAATCTTTATTTTTTCACAGAATGAGCAAAATAGTGTTATCTACACAATATACAAAATTCAAGTTAATAGCACTAACCAGAACCGACATGGACCGGTTCTAATACGACAACTTTGCAAAAATAGATCACCAAAATAGAGGTCATTGATTATGGTATAACTAAGCCCCAGAATATGTCTTAATGATAAAATTTTAAAGTCTATTTGTAAATATGTCTATATCATCATTGAACACCATTTCTGGGTCAAAACACCAACCAGAACCGAAATGGACCGGTTCTAATAAAGACATTGTTTTTATCGCAAATTAGCATGTTTTTGACCTTTATTATAGTGTCAAATAGCCCCAGAACCATCTATAATGTTTATTTTTGCACAGAATGACCAAAAGAGTTACCTTTACACAATATAAAAAAAATCAAATTAATAGCATTAACCAGAACCGACCTGGACCGGTTCTAATACGACAACTTTGCAAAAATAGATCACCAAAATAGAGGTCATTGATTATGGTATAACTAAGCCCCAGAATATGTCTTAATGATAAAATTTTAAAGTCTATTAGTAAATATGTCTATATCATCATTGAACACCATTTCTGGGTCAAAACACCAACCAGAACCGAAATGGACCGGTTCTAATAAAGACATTGTTTTTATCGCAAATTAGCATGTTTTTGACCTTTATTATAGTGTCAAATAGCCCCAGAACCATCTATAATGTTTATTTTTGCACAGAATGACCAAAAGAGTTACCTTTACACAATATAAAAAAAATCAAATTAATAGCATTAACCAGAACCGACCTGGACCGGTTCTAATACGACAACTTTGCAAAAATAGATCACCAAAATAGAGGTCATTGATTATGGTATAACTAAGCCCCAGAATATGTCTTAATGATAAAATTTTAAAGTCTATTAGTAAATATGTCTATATCATCATTGAACACCATTTCTGGGTCAAAACACCAACCAGAACCGAAATGGACCGGTTCTAATAAAGACATTGTTTTTATCGCAAATTAGCATGTTTTTGACCTTTATTATAGTGTCAAATAGCCCCAGAACCATCTATAATGTTTATTTTTTCACAGAATGACCCAAAGAGGTACCTTTACACATAATAAAAAAATCAAATTAATAGCATTAACCAGAACCGACCTGGACCGGTTCTAATACGACAACTTTGCAAAAATAGAGTATTAAAATAGAGGTCATTGATTATGGTATAACTAAGCCCCAGAACATGCCTTAATGATAAAACTTTAAAATATATTAGAGAATATACTAACATTATCATTAAACACAAATTTTGTGTCAATACACCAACCAGAACCGAGATGGACCGGTTCTAATAAAGACATTGTTTTTATCGCAAATTAGCATGTTTTTGACACTTATTATGGTGACAAATAGCCCCAGAACCATCTATAATCTTTATTTTATCACAAAATGACCAAAATAGTTACCTCTATACAATATAAAAAATTCAAGTTAATAGCACTAACCAGAACCGACATGGACCGGTTCTAATACGACAACTATGCAAAAATAAAGTACCCAAATAGAGGTCATTGATTATAGTATAACTAAGCCCCAGAATAGGTTACAATGATAAAACTTTAAAATATATTAGAAAATAAATTCCTTACATCATTAGACACCATTCCTGGGTCTAAAAACCAACCAGAACCGAAATGGACCGGTTCTAATAAAGACATTGTTTTTATCGCAAATTAGCATGTTTTTGACACTTATTATGGTGACAAATAGCCCCAGAACCATCTATAATCTTTATTTTTTCACACAATGACCAAAATAGTTACCTCTAAACAATATAAAAAATTCAAGTTAATAGCACTAACCAGAACCGACATGGACCGGTTCTAATACGACAACTATGCAAAAATAAAGTAACCAAATAGAGGTCATTGATTATAGTATAACTAAGCCCCAGAACATGTTTTAATGATGAAACTTGATATTATATTAAAAAATATACTAACATTATCAATAGACACCATTTTTGTGTCAATACACCAACCAGAACCGAAATGGACCGGTTATAATGCAACCCCTTTTTTTTATCGCAAATTAGCATGTTTTTGACCTTTATTATAGTGTCAAATAGCCCCAGAACCATCTATAATGTTTATTTTTTCACAGAATGACCAACAGAGTTACCTTTACACAATATAAAAAAATCAAATTAATAACATTAACCAGAACCGACCTGGACCGGTTCTAATACGACAACTTTGCAAAAATAGAGTATTAAAATAGAGGTCATTGATTATGGTATAACTAAGCCCCAGAATATGTTTTAATGATGAAACTTTAAATTATATTAGAGAATATACTAACATTATCATTAGACACCAATTATGTGTCAAAACACCAACCAGAACCGAAATGGACCGTTTCTAATAAAGACATTGTTTTTATCGCAAATTAGCATGTTTTTGACCTTTATTATAGTGTCAAATGGCCCCAGAACCATCTATAATACTTATTTTTTCACAGAATGACCAAAAGAGGTACCTTTACACAATATAAAAAAATCAAATTAATAGCATTAACCAGAACCGACCTGGACCGGTTCTAATACGACAACTTTGCAAAAATAGAGTATTAAAATAGAGGTCATTGATTATGGTATAACTAAGCCCCAGAACATGCCTTAATGATAAAACTTTAAAATATATTAGAGAATATACTAACATTATCATTAAACACCAATTTTGTGTCAATACACCAACCAGAACCGAAATGGACCGGTTCTAATAAAGACATTGTTTTTATCGCAAATTAGCATGTTTTTGACACTTATTATAGTGACAAATAGCCCCAGAACCATCTATAATCTTTATTTTATCACAAAATGACCAAAATAGTTACCTCTATACAATATAAAAAATTCAAGTTAATAGCACTAACCAGAACCGACATGGACCGGTTCTAATACGACAACTATGCAAAAATAAAGTACCCAAATAGAGGTCATTGATTATAGTATAACTAAGCCCCAGAACATGTTTTAATGATGAAACTTTAAATTATATTAGAAAATATAGTAACATTATTATTAGACACCATTTTTGTGTCAATACACCAACCAGAACCGAAATGGACCGGTTATAATGCAACCCCTTTTTTTTATCGCAAATTAGCATGTTTTTGACCTTTATTATAGTGGCAAATAGCCCCAGAACCTTTCTTAGTCTTCATTTTTTCAGAGAATAAGCAAAATAGTTTCAACTACACAATATAAAAAATTCAAGTTAATAGCATTAACCAGAACTGACATGTACCGGTTCTAATACAACAACCATGCAAAATCTTAGTTGTCAATTGGAGGTCATTGATTATAGTATAACTCTGCCCCAGAACATGCCCTAATGATAAAACTTTATATAAAATTAGAAAATACATCTACATCATCATTAGAAACCATTCCCAGGTCAAATAACCCACCAGAACCGAACCAAACCTCTTATAATGCAACCACTAAGTTTATCGCAAATTAGCATGTTTTTGATACTATTTATGGTGGGAAATAGTCCAAGAATGTCCCTGAAAGTTTATTTCTTCACAAATAAGTCATTTATACAATTCCCCAGAGATATGACAAAGTCCCCGTGCAAATACATCCACCAGAACCGAAATGGACCATTTCTATTACAGGCATTATGTTAAATCAAGTGCTCCAGTTAATGACACTATTTATTGTATAAAATATCTCCAGAACATCTCTGGATGAATATTTTTACACAGAATTATCAACAATACATATACCTACATATTTAAAAGCATTCCCAGTTTAAAACAATAACCAGAACCGACTAAACCTTATTATAATGCATGCACAATTTTATCGCAAATAGCCATGATTTATAATACTATTTATGGTGGTAGAAATCACCAGAATGTCCCTGAAAGTTAATTTTTTCACCAATATGTCAATAATACACCCCTTTATCTATAAAAAAAAATCCCAAGGTAAAATAACCCTTCAGAACCGAAATGGACCGTATTTAATACAGGCACCTACAATTCAATCATCAAATTTTCCTCGTACCAAGAGCATTTCCAGGCTGAATATCCAACCAGAACTGGTTATTTTGATAGGAAAAGATGTAATATAGACCCAGCAAATATTCAGGCACTTTTCCCCGTGTAAATACACCCACCAGAACCGTTTTTAAACCCGTTTTTATACACTACCGTAAGCAAGTACGCTTTGGACGCTGTTGGGAAAAGTGAAAAAGATGCCCTCCTGTGGACACTTTTTGTCATTACATGCCGTAAGGTATCGAACTTTTGGACGTTTTAAGCAACCCCTGGACCTAGCGATTCGGTTCTTTTGGATTCAATCTACTCTAATAAGTGTCCTCTTATTTTAGAAACAAATTTGGAGTCTATAGGACATTCAGGAAAAAAATAAGACTCCTATTTATGGTTGTATTCTCACTACCAATAATAACCCCATTTGACACACTATTTATGCTATAAAATAGCACCAGAATGTCACTGGATGATAATTTTTTCACCATTTAGTCATAAATACATCCTGAATTCATTCAGAACACATAAATATTTAAAATAACCCCCCAGAATCAAATTGAACCGATTTTAATGTGGGCAATATGCACTGTTCTGTACACTATTGATGCTATAAAATAGCCCCAGAATGTCACTGGATGATGATTTCTTCACTATTTAGTCATAAATACATACTGAATTCATTAAGAATACAAAATGATGTCAAATAACCCTCCACAACCAAAATGGACCTTATTTAATACAGGCACCTACAATTCAATCATCAAATTTTCCTCGTACCAAGAGCAATTCCAGGCTGAATATAAACCTAAAACTGATTCTTTTGATATAAAAAGATGTAATATAAACCTAGGAAATATTCAGGAACTTTACCCCGTGTAAATTGACCCATCAGAACCGTTTTGGACCGGTTTTTTATACATTACCGTACGCAAGTACGCTTTGGACGCTGTTGGGAAAAGGGAAAAAAGATGCCCTCCTGTGGACACTTTTTGTCATTACACGCCGTAAGGTATCGAACTTTTGGACGTTTTAAGCCACCCCTGGACTTAGCGATTCGGTTCTTTTGGACTCAATCTATTCTAAATAATGTTTACTTATTTTAGAAACAAATTTGGAGTCTATAGGACATTCAGGAAAAAAATAAGCCTCCTATTTATGGTTGTATTCTCACTACCAATAATAACCCCATTTGACACACTATTTATGCTATAAAATAGGCCCAGAATGTCACTGGATGATAATTTTTTCACTATTTAGTCATAAATACATCCTGTTTTCATTCAGAATACATAATTATGTAAAATAACTCTCCAGAACCAAATTGGACCGATTTTTTAATAGGCAATATGCACTGTTCTGTACACTATTTATGGTATGAAATAGGCCCAGAATATAACTGGATGAATATTTTTGACACTATTTAGTTACAAATACATACACTTAGTGATTTGACAACATTATTAGTTAAAATGACCATACAGAACTTATATTACCCAGTTTTAATACAACCAGCATGTCAAATAAAGTAGTCATATGGAGGTCATTCATTATGGTATAACAAAAGCCCAGAACATAACTGGATGATTATTTTTAGATAGAATAGTCAAATATACATCCTTATCATCATTGAAAACCATTTATAACTAAATACACCCACCAGAACAAAGTGGGCCTAGTTCAAATACAGGCACTATTTTTTAACACAAATTTGCATGTTTTTGACACTTATTAATGTGGCAAATAGCCCCAGAACCAGCCAGGATGATTATTTTTACAAAGAATAATGTTAATACATACACCAACATAATTGACACAAATTCTTTGTTAATAACATCATTCAGAACCTACATGGACCAGTTGTAATACAAGAAAAAGCCAAAATATAGTGCTCAAATAGAGGTCATTCATTATGGTATAACAAAGCTTCAGAACATGCCTGGAAGATAAAACTTTAAATTATATTAGAAAATACATTCCCATCATCATTGCAAACAAGTTTTGTGTAAATACACCAACCAGAACCGAAATGGACCGGTTATAATAAAGACATATTTTTTATCGCAAATTAGCATGTTTTGGACACATTTTATAGTGGCAAATATCATCAGAACATAATTGGATCTTGATTTTTGCACAGAATGATAAAGACACATTTATCTACATGCAGTAAAAACCCCTAGTTAACAGCATCAACCAGAACCGAGTGGGCTCGGTTCTAATACCAAAAAACTTGCAAAATAAAATGCAAAAACTGAGGTCATTGATTATAGTATAACAATGCCCCAGAACATGCCTGGATGATAAAACTTTGAATCATATTAGCAAATACATTCTTTTCATCATTGGACACAAAATCCAGGCAAATACACCCACCAGAACCGAAATGGACCGGTTATAATGTAACCCTTATTTTTATCGCAAATTAGCATGTTTTGGACACATTTTACAATGGCAAATAGCCCCAGAACCATCATGGATCTTTATTTTTGCAAAGAATGATAAAGACACATTTATCTACATGCAGTAAAAACCCCTAGTTAACAGCATCAACCAGAACCGAGTGGGCTCGGTTCTAATACCAAAAAACTTGCAAAATAAAATGCAAAAACTGAGGTCATTGATTATAGTATAACAATGCCCCAGAACATGCGTGGATAATAAAACTTTAAATTATATTAGCAAATACATCCCTTTCATCATTGGACACAAAATCCAAGCAAATACACCCACCAGAACCGAAATGGACCGGTTAGAATGCAACCCTATTTTTTATCGCAATTAAGCATGTTTTTGACATTTATTATAGTGCCAAATAACCCCAGAACAATCCAGGATCTTGATTTTTACACAGAATGATCAAAACACATGTATCTACACGCAGTAAAAATTCCTGGTTAACAGCATTAACCAGAACCGAGTGGGCTCGGTTCTAATACCAAAAAACTTGCAAAATAAAATGCAAAAATTGAGGTCATTGATTATGGTATAACAAAGCCTCAGAACATGCCTGAATAACAAAACTTTGAAATATATTAGCAAATACATTGTTATCATCATTGGACACAAGTTTCATGCAAATACCCCCACCAGAACCGAAATGGACCGGTTATAATGCAACCCTTATTTTTTTCGCAAATTAGCATGTTTTGGACACTTATTATGATGTCAAATAGCCCTAAAACAATCCTGGATCTTGATTTTTACAGAGAATGATCAAAACACATGTATCTACATGTAGTAAAAACACCTGGTTAACAGCACCAACCAGAACCGAGTGGGCTCGGTTCTAATAGAAAAAACTTGCAAAATAAAATGCAAAATTTGAGGTCATTGATTATGATAAAAATAAGCTCCAGAACATCACAGGATGATAAATTTTACACATATTAGTACAAAAGACGTGCACCTCATCAATAGACAAAGGTTATAGCCATATAAACCCACCAGAACCGAAATGGACTGATTATAATGCAACCCTATTTTTTATCGCAATTAAGCATGTTTTTGACATTTATTATAGTGCCAAATAACCCCAGAACAATCCAGGAGCTTGATTTTTACACAGAATGATCACAACACATGTATCTATATGTTGTAAAAACCCCTGGTTAACAGCACCAACCAGAACCGAGTGGGCTCGGTTCTAATACAAAAAATTTGCAAAATAAAATGCAAAAATAGACGTCATTGATTATGGTATAACTAAGCTCAAGAACATCAGAGGATGATAAATTGTACACATTTTAGTCAAAAAGACATGCACCTCATCAGTAGACAAAGATTTAAGCCAAATACACACACCAGAACCGAAATGGACCGATTATAATGCAACCCTATTTTTTATCGCAATTAAGCATGTTTTTGACATTTATTATAGTGCCAAATAACCCCAGAACAATCCAGGAGCTTGATTTTTACACAGAATGATCACAACACATGTATCTATATGTTATTAAAACCCCTGGTTAACAGCACCAAACAGAACTGAGTGGGCTCGGTTCTAATACAAAAAAATTGCAAAATAAAATGCAAAAATAGAAGTCATTGATTATGGTATAACTAAGCTCAAGAACATCAGAGGATGATAAATTTTACAAATTTTAGTCAAAAAGAAATACACCTCATCATTAAACAAAGATTTAAGCCAAATAAACCCACCAGAACCGAAATGGACCGGTTATAATGCAACCTTTATTTTTATCGCAAATTAGCATGTTTTTGACACTTATTATGGTGCCAAATAACCCCAGAACAATCCTGGATCTTGATTTTTACACAGAATGATCAAAACACATGTCTATATATGTAGTAAAAACCCCTGGATAACAGCACTAACCAGAACCGAGTGGGCTCGGTTCTAATACAAAAAATTTGCAAAATGAAATGCAAAAATTGAGGTCACTGATTATGGTAGAACTAAGCTCCAGAACATCACAAGATGATAAATTTTACAGAAATTAGTCAAAAAGACATCCACCTCATCATTAGACAAAAGTGATAGCCAAATAAACCCATCAGAACCGAAATGGACCGGTTGTAATGCAACCTATATTTTTATCGCAATTAAGCATGTTTTTGACACTTATTATTATGCCAAATAGCCCCAGAACCATCATGGATCTTTATTTTTACACAGAATGATTGAAACACATCTATCTACTTGTAGTAAAAACCCCTGTTTAACAGTATTAACCAGAACCGAGTAAGCTTGGTTCTAATACAAAAAACTTGCAAAATAAAATGCAAAAATTGAGGTCATTGATTATGGTATAACTAAGCTCCAAAACATCACAGGATGATAAATTTTACACATATTATTCAAAAAGATATTCCCATTTAATTTAACACAAGTTTCAGGAAAAAAAACCCCACCAAAACCGAATTGGACCGGTTATAATGCAACCCTTATTTTTATCGCAAATTAGCATGTTTTGAACACATTTTATGTTGGCAAATAGCCCCAAAAGCATCCTGGATCATAATTTTTTCACAGAATACGCAAAATAGATTAGTCTACACAATATAAAAAATTCTGGTTAATCAGAATAACCAGAACCGAGTGGGCTCGGTTTTATTACAACATCCATGCAAAAACACAGTACCCAAATGGAGGTCATTGATTATGGTATAATTAAGGTCCAGAACATGTTAAGATGATAATTTTGAAACCATTTAGTCAATAAGACATTCTTATCATCATTGGACATCATTTCCAGGTCAAACTATCAACCAGAACCAACTGGGCCTTGTTTAATTAAAGGCAACATTTTATCGCAAATAAGCATGTTTTTGACACTATTTATAGTAAAAATTAGTCCCAGAACATCCCTGGATGATTATTTTTACACAAATCAGTCATTATTACATCCACACAGAGATAAAATAAAATCCCAAATCAAAATAACACTCCAGAACCAAAAATGGACCGTTTTTAATACAGGCACTATACTATATCAAATGCCCATGTTTATGACACTATTTATGATATAAAATAGTCCCAGAACATTACTGGATCTTTATTTTTACACAGAATAAGCTAGATACATCCCTTTACACATTTAAAACAATTCCTGGTTAATAGAACTAACCAGAACCGACTGGACCTTATTATAATGCATGCACAATTTTATCGCAAATTGCCATGATTTATGATACTATTTAAGGTGGTAAAAATCACCAGAATGTCCCTGAAAGTTATTTTTTTCACCAATCTGTCAACAAAACATCTACCTAAATAGAGAAAAAAATCTTAAATCAAAATAACCCCCCAAAACTGAAATGGACCGGTTTTAATACAGGCAACTACAATTCAGTCATCAAATTTTCCTCGTACCAAAGGTATTTCCTGGCTGAATATCCAAACAGAACTTGTTATTTTGATATAAAAAGATGTAATATAGACCTAGGAAATATTCAGGCACTTTTCCCGGTGTAAATTGACCCATCAGAACCGTTTTGGACCCGTTTTTATACACTACCGTAAGTTTTGGACGATTGACGCTGTTTGGAAAAGGGAAAAAGATGCCCTCCTGTGGACACTTTTTGTCATTACACGCCGTAAGGTATCGAACTTTTGGACGTTTTAAGCAGCCCCTGGACTTAGCGATTCGGTTCTTTTGGACTCAATCTATTCTAAATAATGTTTACTTATTTTAGAAACAAATTTGGAGTCTATAGGACATTCAGGAAAAAAATAAGCCTCCTATTTATGGTTGTATTCATCACTACTCATAATAACACCATTTGACACACTATTTCTTGTATAAAATAACCCCAGAATGTCACTGGATGAATATTTTTACACTATTTAGTCATAAATACGTCTCCCATGATATTAGATTACATTAATGTGTAAAACTAAATACCAGAACCAAAATGGACTTATTTTAACACTGTCAATGTGTTTATTGAATTGAGGCATGTTTTGAACACTATTTGTAGGATAAAATAGCCCCAGAATCATCATGCATCTTTATTTTTTCACAAGTTAGTCATAAATACATGCACAAATGAATAAGACCACATAAATAGGTAAAATACTCATCCAGAACTAAATTGGACTGATTTTATTGTAGGCAATATACATGTTTTGTACACTATTTATGGTATAAAATAGCCCCAGAATATCCCTGGATGATTATTTTTACACAAATTAGTAAGAAATACATCCACCAAGTAATTTTAACACATTCCCACTTGAAATGATCCTCAAAAAACAAATTGGACCCATTTTATTACAGGTTATATGCATGTTTTGTACAATTTGTATGGTATCAAAAGCTTTTCCGAGCTAAATATTAACTTGTAACCGGTTATTTTGATATAAAAAGATGTAATATAGACTCAGCAAATATTCAGGCACTTTTCCCCGTGTAAATTGACCCACCAGAACCGTTTCCAACCCGTTTTTATACACTACAGTACGCATTGGACGCTGTTGGGAAAAGGGAAAAAGATGCCCTCCTGTGGACACTTTTTGTCATTACACGCCGTACGGTATCGAACTTTTGGACGTTTTAAGCATCCCCTGGACCTAGCGATTCGGTTTTTTTGCACTCAATCTATTCTAATTAATGTCCTCTTATTTTAAAAACAAATTTGGAGTCTATAGGACATTCAGGAAAAAAATAGGACTACTATTTATGGTTGTATTCATCACTACTAATAATAACCCCATTTGACACACTATTTCTTGTATAAAATAGGCCCAGAATGTCACTGGATGAATATTTTTACACTATTTAGTCATAAATACGTCTCCCATGATATTAGATTACATTCATGTGTAAAAATAACAACCAGAACCAAAATGGACTTATTTTAACACTGTCAATGTGTTTATTGCATAGAGGCCTGTTTTCAACAGTATTTATAGGATAAAACAGCCCCAGAATCATCCTAGATCTTTATTTTTTCACAAGTTAGTCATAAATACATACACAAATGAATAAAACCACATAAATAGTTAAAATATTCATCCAGAACCAAATTGGACTGATTTTAATGTAGGCAATATACATGTTTTGTACACTATTTAATGTATGAAATAGCCCCAGAATGTCCCTGGATGAATATTTTTTGACACTATTTAGTTAGAGATACATACACTTAGTGATTTGACCACATTCTTAGTTAAAATGACTATCCAGAACTTATATGACCAACTTCTAATACAACCAGCATGTCAAATAAAGTAGTCATATAGAGGTCATACTTTATGGTATAACAAAGCTTCAGAATATGCCTGGATGATAATTTTTATACAGAATAGTTAAAAATACATCCTTATCATCATTGAACACCATTTATAACTAAATAAACCCACCAGAACCAAATGGGCCTAGTTCAAATACAGGCACTATTTTTAACACAAATTTGCATGTTTTTGACACTATTTATGGTGGCAAATTGTCCCAGAACATGCCAGGATGATTATTTTTACACAAAATAATGTAAATACATACACACACATAATAGACAATAATTCTGGTTTATAACATCATTCAGAACCGATATGGACTAGTTCTAATACATGAAAATGTGCAAGATATAGTGCTGAAATAGAGGTCATTCATTATAGTATAATAAAGTTTCAGAACATGTCTGGATGATAATTTTTATACAAAATAGTCAATCATACATTCCCATCATCATTAGAAACAAGTTTTGAGTAAATACACCAACCAGAACCGAAATGGACCCGTTCTAATACAAGCACTATTTTTATCGCAAATATACACTTTTTGACACTATTTGTGATGGCAAATAGCCCCAGAATGTCCCTGGAAGTTTATTTTTTCACAGAATGATGATAATACATCTACCTAAAAGTGGGTAAAAATTCTGGTTTATAGCAATTTCCAGAACCGACATGGACCGGTTCTAATACAACAAACATGCAAAAATAAAGTACACAATTAGAGGTCATTGATTTGGACATTACAAAGGCCCTGAACATCCCTGGATGATGAATTTTATATAGAATTGTCAATAATAGATCCATTTCATCATTGGACACAAATCCTGAGTAAATACACCTACCAGAACCGAAATGGACCGGTTATAATACAGGCAATGATTTTATCGCAAATTAGCATGTTTTGGACACATTTTCTAACATAAAATTGCCCCAGAACCATCTTGGATCTTCATTTTTACAAAGAATGATAAAAACACATTCATCTACATTGGGTAAAAACGCCTGGTTAACAGCACCAACCAGAACCGAGTAAGCTCGGTTCTAATACAAAAAAATTGCAAAATAAAGTAAAAAAATAGATGTCATTTAATATGATATTACAAAGCCCCAGAACATGTCTGAATGACAAAATTTTAAATAACATTAGAAAACACATTCACATTATCATTGGAAACCGATCCTGGGTCAATACACTAACCAGAACCGAAATGGACCGGTTCTAATGCAACCCTTATTTTTATCGCAAATTTGCATGTTTTGAACATATTTTATAGTGGCAAATTGCCCCAGGACCATCTTGGATGTTAATTTTTTCACAGAATGTTGCTAATACATAAACTCACATTATCTAAAAAATTCTGGTTAATAGCATCAACCAGAACCGAGTAAGCTCGGTTCTAATACAAAAAACTTGCAAAATAAATTGCAAAAACTGAGTTCCTTGATTATGGTATAACAAAGCTTTACAACATCATTAAGTGATAATTTTTACACATATTAGTCAAAAAGACATCAATGTCATTAATAGATACAAGTTCCAGGCAAATACAAACACCAGAACCGAAATGGACCGGTTATAATGCAACCCTTATTTTTATCGCAAATTAGCATGTTTTGGACATTTATTATAGTATAAAATAGCCCCAGAACCATCCTGGATATTGATTTTTTTCACAGAATGTTGCTTATACATTTACTCACATATTTTTAAAAAATCTGGTTAATAGCACCAACCAGAACCGAGTTGGCTCGGTTCTAATACCAAAAAATTGCAAAATAAATTGTGAAAACTGAGTTCATTGATTATGGTATAACACAGCTTTAAAACATCACTAAGTGTTAATTTTTACACATCTTAGTCAAAAAGACATCCATGTCATCAAAAGACACAGGTTTTAGGCAAATACACACACCAGAACCGAAATGGACCGGTTATAATGCAACCCTTATTTTTATCGCAAATTAGCATGTTTTTGACATTTATTATAGTGCCAAATAGCATCAGAACCATCCTGGATGTTGATTTTTTCACAGAATGATAAAAACACATTCATATACATGATGTAAAAACCCCTGGTTAACAGCACCAACCAGAACTGAGTGGGCTCGGTTCTAATACAAAAAACGTGCAAAATAAAGTTAAGAATTAGACATCTTTGAATATGATATTACAAAGCTTCAAAACATCCCTGGATGATGAATTTTATACAGAATTGTCAAAAACACGTTACCATTATAAATGAAAAAAGATTTTGGCCAAATACACCCACCAGAACCGAAATGGACCGGTTATAACACAACCCATAATTTTATCGCAAATTAGCATGTTTTGGACATTTATTATGGTGCCAAATAGCCCCAGAACCATCCTGGATGTTGATTTTTTCACAGAATGATTACAATACATCCAGCAACAACATATAAAAAGTTCTGATTAATAACACAAACCAGAACCGAGAAGGCTCGGTTCTAATACAAAAAAACGTGCAAAATAAAGTACAAAATTAGACGTCATTGATTATGATATTACAAAGGCCCAGAACATGTCTGGATGATAATTTTTATACAGAATTGTCAAAAATACATCACTTTCATCAATGAACAAAGATTTTGGGCAAATACACCCACCAGAACCGAAATGGACCGGTTATAATGACACCCGTATTTTTATCGCAAATTAGTATGTTTTGGACATTTATTATAGTGACAAATAGCATCAGAACCATCCTGGATGTTGATTTTTTCAAAGAATAAGCAAAATACATTGCCAAATACAATGAAAAAAATTCCCAGTTAAAACAACACTCCAGAACCGAAATGGACCGGTTATAATGCAACCACCATGCAAAAACACAGTACCCAAATGGAGGTCATTGATTATAGAATATTAAAACTCCAGAACATCACTGGATGATAAATTTTACACCATTTAATCAAAAACACATTCCTTTATTCAATGGACACCATCCACATGTCAAACCATCAACCAAAACCAACTGGACCTGGTTCAAATACATGCAACATTTTATCGCAAATAAGCATGTTTTTGTACACTATTTATGGTAAAAAAATAGTCCCAGAACGTCCCTAAAAGTTTATTTCTTCACAAATCATTCATTAATACATCCACCCAGAGATAAGACAAAGTCCTGAATCTAAATAACCTTCCAGAACCAAAATGGACCGTTTTTAATACAAGGCAATATGCTATATCAAGTGCCAGTGTTTATGACACTATTTATGGTATAAAATAGTCCAAGAACATTATTAAATCTTTATTTTTACACAGCACAAGTATAATACATCCCTTTACACATTTGACACAATTCCCAGTTAAAAACAACAACTAGAACCGACTGGACCTTATTATAATGCATGCATCATTTTAGCGAAAATAGGCATGATTTAGGCTACTATTTATAGTGATAAAAAATCAACAGAATGTCCCTGGAAGTTAATTTTTTCACCAATTTGTCAATAATACACCCCTTTATATATAGAAAAAAATTTTAAATTAAAATAACCCTCCAGAACCGAAATGGACTGTATTTAATACAGGCAACTACAATTCAGTCATCCATTTTTACTCGTACCAAAAGCATTTCCCGGCTGGATATACATTCAAAAATGATTCTTTTGATAAAAAAAGAAGATATATAGTCCCAGCAAATATTTAGGCACTTTACCCCGTCTTAATTGACCCAAGAGAACCGTTTTTAACCAGTTTTTTTATACAGTACCGTAAGAAATGGACGAGAGACGCTGTTTTGGAAAAGGGAGAAAAGATGCCCTCCTGTGGACACTTTTTGTCATTACAAGTCTGGAAAAGGGAGAAAAGATGCCCTCCTGTGGACACTTTTTGTCATTACAATTGTTAAAATAAACCCTTTTTATGGCTAAAATACGTTCCCTGGGCTCATTTAAAGTGTTTAAAAATACAGAATAGATTAAATTAAACTCGAGTCATTATATTTCATCATTTAAATACATTTTAGTCATTAATTTAATCCATTTTAATGGTTTTAAGGGCTTTCTATTATTAAATATGCTTGTTTTAGACAGTAGTTATGGTCAGATATAGCCCCAGAACAAGCCAGGATGATAATTTTTGACACAAAATGATAGAAAATACATCCAACCAGAGATATGACCACATACATAGGTAAAATAACCTTCCAGAAACGAACCAGATCTATTATAATACAATCACTATTATAATTGGAAATATTACTGTCTACTGTACCAACCCCTAACAAAAAACATAACCCCTAACAATAACCCAAACCCTAACAGTAACCCCTAACAGTAACCAAAACCCCTAACAGTAACCCCTAACAATAACAATAACCCCTAACAATAACCAAAACCCCTAACAATAACCCCAAACCCTAACAGTAACCCCTAACAATAACCAAAACCCCTAACAGTAACCCCTAACAATAACCAAAACCCCTAACAATAACATAAACCCTAACAGTAACCCCTAACAATAACCAAAACCACTAACAGTAACCCCTAACAATAACCATAACCCCTAACAATAACATAAACCCTAACAGTAACCCCTAACAATAACCAAAACCACTAACAGTAACCCCTAACAATAACCATAACCCCTAACAATAACAGTAACCCCTAACAATAACCAAAACCCCTAACAATAACCCCAACAACAACCAAAACCCCTAACAGTAACCAAAACCCCTAACAATAACCCCAAACCCTAACAGTAACCCCTAAAAGTAACCAAAACCCCTAACAATAAACAAAAACCCTTACAGTAACCCCTAACATTAACCAAAACCCCTAACAATAACCATAACCCCTAACAATAACAGTAACCCCTAACAATAACCAAAACCCCTAACAGTAACCCCTAACAGTAACCATAACCCCCTAACAGTAACCACAACCCCTAACAGTAACCCCTAACAATAACCATAACCCCTAACAATAACACTAACCCTAACAATAACCAAAACCCCTAACAGTAACCCCTAACAATAACTAAAACCCTAACAATAACCAAAACCCCTAACAATAACCCCAAACCCCAACAGTAACCCCTAACAATAACCAAAACCCCTAACAATAACCATAACCCCTAACAGTAACCCCTAACAATAACAGTAACCCCTAACAATAACAATAACCCCTAACAATAACAGTAACCCCTAACAATAACCCAAACCCCTAACAGTAACCCCTAACAATAACCAAAACCCTAACAATAACCAAAACCCCTAACAGTAACCCCTAACAATAACCATAACCCCTAACAATAACCCAAACCCTAACAGTAACCCCTAACAATAACCAAAACCCTAACAATAACCAAAACCCCTAACAGTAACCCCGAACAATAACCAAAACCCCTAACAGTAACCCCTAACAATAACAATAACCCCTAACAACAACCCCTAACAATAACAATAACCCCTAACAATAACCAAAACCCCTAACAATAACACTAACCCCTAACAGTAACCCCTAACAATAACCAAAACCCTAACAATAACCAAAACCCCTAACAGTAACCCCGATCAATAACCAAAACCCCTAACAGTAACCCCTAACAATAACAATAACCCCTAACAACAACCCCTAACAATAACAATAACCCCTAACAATAACCAAAACCCCTAACAATAACACTAACCCCTAACAGTAACCCCTAACAATAACCAAAACCCTAACAATAACCAAAACCCCTAACAGTAACCCCGAACAATAACACTAACCCCTAACAATAACACTAACCCCTAACAGTAACCCCTAACAATAACCAAAACCCTAACAATAACACTAACCCCTAACAGTAACCCCTAACAATAACCAAAACCCTAACAATAACCAAAACCCCTAACAGTAACCCCGAACAATAACACTAACCCCTAACAATAACACTAACCCCTAACAGTAACCCCTAACAATAACCAAAACCCTAACAATAACCACAACCCCTAACAATAACCCCAAACCCTAACAATAACCCCAAACCCTAACAGTAACCCCTAACAATAACACTAACCCCTAACAGTAACCCCTAACAATAACCAAAACCCCTAACAGTAACCCCTAACAATAACCAAAACCCCTAACAATAACCCAAACCCTAACAGTAACCCCAAACCCTAACAGTAACCCCTAACATTAACCCAAACCCTAACAGCAACCCCTAACAATAACCAAAACCCCTAACAGTAACCCCAACCCCTAACAATAACCCCAAACCCTAACAGTAACCCCTAACAATAACCACAACCCCTAACAATAACCCCAAACCCTAACAATAACCCCAAACCCTAACAGTAACCCCTAACAATAACACTAACCCCTAACAGTAACCCCTAACAATAACCAAAACCCCTAACAGTAACCCCTAACAATAACCAAAACCCCTAACAATAACCCAAACCCTAACAGTAACCCCAAACCCTAACAGTAACCCCTAACATTAACCCAAACCCTAACAGCAACCCCTAACAATAACCAAAACCCCTAACAGTAACCCCAACCCCTAACAATAACCCCAAACCCTAACAGTAACCCCTAACAATAACACTAACCCCTAACAGTAACCCCTAACAATAACCAAAACCCCTAACAATAACCAAAACCCCTAACAATAACCCCTAACCATAACCCCAACCCCTGACCTTTGACCTTTGACCTCCTTAGGTCAAAGGTCAAAGGTCAAAGGTCAAAGGTTAGGGGTAGGGTTAGGGTTAGGGTTTGGGTTAGGGTTAGGGGGATGGTTGGGGTTATGGTTAGGGTTATGGTTGGGGTTACGGTTAGGGGTATGTTTGGGGTTAGGGTTGGGGGTATGTTTGGGGTTAGGGTTGGGGTTAGGGTTGGGGTTAGGGTTAGGGTTGGGGTTAGGGTTGGGGTTAGGGTTGGGGTTAGGGGTATGTTTGGGGTTAGGGTTGGGGTTAGGGGTATGTTTGGGGTTAGGGTTGGGGTTAGGGTTGGGGTTAGGGTTAGGGGTATGTTTGGGGTTAGGGTTGGGGTTAGGGGTATGTTTGGGGTTAGGGTTGGGGGTATGTTTGGGGTTGGGGTTATGGTTAGGGTTATGTTTGGGGTTAGGGGTATGTTTGGGGTTAGGGGTATGTTTGGGGTTAGGGTTGGGGGTATGTTTGGGGTTAGGGTTGGGGTTAGGGGTATGTTTGGGGTTAGGGTTGGGGTTAGGGTTGGGGTTAGGGTTGGGGTTAGGGTTAGGGGTATGTTTGGGGTTGGGGTTAGGGTTAGGGGTATGTTTGGGGTTAGGGTTGGGGTTAGGGTTATGTTTGGGGTTAGGGTTAGGGGTATTTTTGGGGTTGGGGTTATGGTTAGGGTTATGTTTGCGGTTAGGGTTGGGGTTAGGGGTATGTTTGGGGTTGGGGTTATGGTTAGGGTTATGTTTGGGGTTAGGGGTATGTTTGGGGTTGGGGTTAGGGTTAGGGTTATGTTTGGGGTTGGGGTTAGGGTTAGGGGTATGTTTGGGGTTGGGGTTATGGTTAGGGTTATGTTTGGGGTTAGGGGTATGTTTGGGGTTGGGGTTAGGGTTAGGGTTATGTTTGGGGTTGGGGTTATTGTTAGGGTTATGTTTGGGGTTGGGGTTAGGGTTGGGGTTATGGTTAGGGGTATGGTTGGGGTTAGGGTTAGGGTTTATGTTAGGGGTTAGGGTTTATGTTAGGGTTTTTGTTAGGGTTAGGGTTTATGTGAGGGGTTAGGGTTTTTGTTGGGGGTTTGTGTTATTGTTAGGGGTTAGGGTTTATGTTAGGGTTGCTGTTTGGGGTTAGGGTTTATGTGAGGGGTTAGGGTTTATGTGAGGGGTTAGTGTTATTGTTAGGGTTTATGCGAGGGGTTAGTGTTATTGTTAGGGTTTATGTGAGGGGTTAGGGTTTATGTGAGGGGTTAGTGTTATTGTTAGGGTTTATGTGAGGGGTTAGTGTTATTGTTAGGGTTTATGCGAGGGGTTAGTGTTATTGTTAGGGTTTATGTGAGGGGTTAGGGTTAATGTGAGGGGTTAGTGTTATTGTTAGGGTTTATGCGAGGGGTTAGTGTTATTGTTAGGGTTTATGCGAGGGGTTAGTGTTATTTTTAGGGTTTATGCGAGGGGTTAGTGTTATTTTTAGGGTTTATGCGAGGGGTTAGGGTTTATGTGAGGGGTTAGTGTTATTGTTAGGGTTTATGCGAGGGGTTAGTGTTATTGTTAGGGTTTATGCGAGGGGTTAGTGTTATTTTTAGGGTTTATGCGAGGGGTTAGTGTTATTTTTAGGGTTTATGCGAGGGGTTAGGGTTTATGTGAGGGGTTAGTGTTATTGTTAGGGGTTAGGGGTTTATGTTATGGAGTGCATTTTCCACGGGGAGGGAAGCTGGAGAATAAAAAGAATAACAAAAATAAGCACATTTTCCCTATGTGTTACAACCTGAAATGTGCTCATTTTCGCCGTCTTGCGGACACATTTAAGTACTGCAATCTATTTGAGAGACAGTCAAAAACTCAAGCATACAATCATTTAAAATAACCATATCCAAATAGATCAAGCCCTCCGCTTTCTTTATTCTCTGGAGAGACCCCCCTGCACACTGGAGAGCGCCGCAGCATATTGGAGAGCGCCCCAGCACATTGGAGAGCGCACCAGCACCACGGAGAGCTCCACAGGCAGCTGGAGAGCTCCAGCTCCTGTTGTTTTGATAAAAATACTGTTGTGTGGCTGTTTTTTAATGTATTTCGCCCCTGAGAGTGCTTTTTCCCCGGGGGGGCATGTGGAGATGACACTACACTTGAATAAAATTGATAAAATAAACAAGTAAAATGGAAAAAAATCGAAATAAAAAAGCGTTTTTCATCCAAGTGTGGAGCACATTACATCCAGAACGGGCAAGCACAATAAAGTGACCCATCTCTGGAGGAATGAACTCAATACTTGGATGAAAAACGCTATTTATCATGGAAGATATTAGTACCAGGGAAAAAAAAGAACCAGGGGAAAAAAGAAACCAGCATGGAAGAAATTAGTACCAGCAATGAGGGAATTAAATAAACAGATATATAAATGAAATGGAAAAAATTCGAAATAAAAAAGCGTTTTTCATCCAAGTATGGAGCTCATCACATCCAGAGAGCAGACCACCATACAGTGGCCCCACTCTGGAGGTAATGAGCTCCACACTTGGATGAAAAACGCTTTATTCCATGGAAGAAGAAAAAAGAACCAGGGAAAATAAGAACCAGCATGGAAGATATGGTATAAAAAAGTAAAATGGAAAAATGTCGAAATAAAAAAGCGTTTTTCATCCAAGTGTGGAGCTCATAACCTCCAGAGAGGGGACCACCACGCAGCGGTCACACTCTGGAGGTAATGAGCTCCACACTTGGATGAAAAACGCTTTATTCCATGGAGGTGGGGAAAAAGAAAACCAGGGTGAAAAAAAGATCCAGCATGGAGGAAAATAAGAACCAGCCTGGAGGTCGAGAAAGAACCAGCATGGAGGAAAATAAGAACCAGCCTGGAGGTCGAGAAAGAACCAGCATGGAGGAAAATAAGAACCAGCCTGGAGGAAAATAAGAACCAGCCTGGAGGAAAATAAGAACCAGCCTGGAGGTCGAGAAAGAACCAGCATGGAGGAAAATAAGAACCAGCATGGAGGAAAATAAGAACCAGCCTGGAGGTCATCATCCTCCAGCATGGAGGAAAATAAGAACCAGCATGGAGGTCATCATCCTCCAGCATGGAGGAAAATAAGAACCAGCCTGGAGGTCATCATCCTCCAGCATGGAGGAAAATAAGAACCAGCCTGGAGCTCAAGAGAACCAGCATGGAGGAAAATGAGAACCGCAGCGGCGGGGATAGGGGCTCCAGGCATCCCCTAACAACAACCACAACCGGTCCCCCAACCTCAACCGCTTCCCCTAACTGCAACCGGGACCCATAACAGGCACCCCCAACCGCAACCACAACCGGGAACCATAACAGGGACCCCTAACCGCAACCGCAACCGCAACCCAAACCCAAACCCAAACCCAAACCCAAACCCAAACCCAAGCCCAGCAGTGTGGTTTCCTACCTCGGCCACACTTTCAACTTCCTCCCGCCGCTAAAAAACATAAGGCATTGGTAGACCTGAAAATTTTTTGTCAGCCTTGGTAGACCTGGAAAAAAATTTTCGGCCCTGGTAGACCTGAAAATTTTTTGTCAGCCCTGGTAGACCTGAAAAAAATTTTTCGGCCCTGGTAGACCTGAAAAAGTTTTTCCAGCCCTGGTAGACCAAAAACATTTTTTGCCCCTGGTAGAACAACATTTTTTACGGAGCCCCAGTTGGGCCGCCGTCCTCGGCCCCGGAGCTCCGTCTCTCCTGGAGCTCCGGTCCTCCTGGAGCTCCGGTCCTCCTGGATCTCTGGATCTATGGATCACTGGATCTTTGGAGCACCGGCCCTCCGGCCCTCTGGGTCTCTGGAGCTCTTGAGCTCCGTCTCTCCTGGAGCTCCATCTCTGCTGGAGCTCCATCTCTCCTGGAGCTCCGGTCCTCATGGATCTCTGGATCTATG
>NW_027551642.1:7500-12500 GCF_051989575.1 Stigmatopora nigra | reverse complement strand
GAAGGAGCGGACGAACCCGGGGGAACGCTCCGAACCAAAACCGCCGGGAAGATCCACCGCGAGGACCGCCGGACTACGTCGTACACCTGGCCACCGCCGGGTTGAATCCCCCACACGGACTGCGTGGTCCCCATCCGTTTACCTCTCAGCGGTTTCACGCCCTGTTGAACTCTCTCTTCAAAGTTCTTTTCAACTTTCCCTTACGGTACTTGTTGACTATCGGTCTCGTGCCTGTATTTAGCCTTAGATGGAGTTTACCACCTGCTTTGGGCTGCATTCACAAACAACCCGACTCCGGAAAGGTACCATCTCGGGCGACCCGTGAACCGCTACCGGCCTCACACCGTCCACGGGATTGAGCCTCCATCAGAAGGACTCAGGCCCTTCGGGGCGCAAAGTGAGTGGTACCTTTCTTACGCCACATTTCCACTGCCTGCCAGGGGCAGCGGATTCAGCGCTGGGCTTTTCCCGCTTCGCTCGCCGCTACTAGGGGAATCCTAGTTAGTTTCTTTTCCTCCGCTTAGTAATATGCTTAAATTCAGCGGGTAGCCCCGTCTGATCTGAGGTCGGAACCATAAAAGCCGCGGTTCGATCGATTGAGATTCGGGGAGGAGATCCTTTTATTTCATTTTTTTCGGTTATCGCCCTGCCGACGCGGGTGTCCGCGCACCACGCGCCGGCGCCTTCGGTCCGTGTTGTTTTTGCCTCGGATCCAGTCCATTTTGCGGAGGGACACTCACGGGTCGGTGGTTACTATCCAAATGACCGCCTCGTGACCGCGGACTGTGAGGTCTTTGTGGATCTCAACGACATGCCTCGCTCACATATGCATGTTCCCCGAAATCTCGCTCTCTCGACCACTTCTCTGTACGGGCATGGACGAGCCCCGTATCTGGCTTTACTTAGGGGGTCGGGGTGCGTGCTGGCATAACACTTTCCCCGATCTTGCATCCCCAGTCGCGGGCCACGCCGCGGAACGGTGCCGCCCCTCACCGCCGCGGTCGGGCCCGATTGAATGTCAGGCGACGCTCAGACAGACGTGGCCCCGGGAGGGACCCGGGGCCGCGAGTTGCGTTCAAAGTGTCGATGATCAATGTGTCCTGCAATTCACATTAATTCTCGCAGCTAGCTGCGTTCTTCATCGACGCACGAGCCGAGTGATCCACCGCTGAGAGTTGTCTACAGGTGCCTCCCGACATCTCCAGGCGGCCGCCCGGGTCAGCCCCCCGCTGCCCGGCCACCCATGTAGAGCAGTGATGCCCGGAGACACCTTTCAAGATCGCAACACCTGAGTTGGCAAAGCATCGGAAGGTCTATTGCTCCCAAGGCGGGCACGGTTTATCCACCCCTGATTTGGCTGAGTTAGGCGGTGGGGCCTAGGGTCGATCAAGAGCTCCCCCCATCCTAGGTTCATCCCGACTTGGGTAAAGTGGGGCCCAAGGGGTGAGCGTTGAGATGTCGCCGAAGGCCAGGTAATGGGACCGGTGATCCGGCGTAACTACTGTCCTCGGAGGAATGCGGTGACGTAGCACCGTGAGTCACCCGCGGCTCCTCAAGGAAGCGGCTCTGAGGCTTTTCCCACGGCTCCCGAACCCCAGAACACTCCGAGCGTAGCACAAGACCGGGCCGGGTGGCAACCCATATACCCCCGTTTTGTTGGCACGCGCCAGACGAGCAAAAGCGGAACCGGGTACCTTGTCCGTGGTGGTCGCCGTAATGGATCCGGGCTCGACCACCGTCCATCGAATCGATCTTCCCGAACCTTCATCGCATCAGAGACGGGCAACGTGCACCCCTTTACGTTGACTATAGCGGTTACAGTAAACTGTAACCATTCCGGCCTCGGCGGTGCGGGACCATTGTTTCTCGGGCCCCGACACGTCTATAAGTGCCATCTACATGAGCCTTCGAAAGTCCGGTCCGGGCGAGAGGGAGGGATTCGGCGCCCGACTACCCTAAGAGGCGGAACGCCGCTGCCGGAGACTAGCCCGGGGACGCACGCGCGGACTGCCATGCCCGTGCTCTTGCGCGTCAACCCAGAGAGAGAATCGACAGGGACGGATACCTCCGGGGCCGGCCCTAGGCCCAACCCCCTCTCGTTATGCCTCACGTCAATACGTGCGATCGCCCTGTACCTTGTCACGCGATCGATTCGGTTATTTGCCAACCTTCCTTCACTCCTTCCTTTCGTGGCAGGGAGACGTGCACAGTGCATCTACCGATAGCCGCAAGCAGCCCGGTGACACGACGAGAAAACTGTGGGAACGGCCGGCGGCACCTGCGTGCAACCGTAACAAACCGAGAAGAAGCACAGTTTCTCGTGACGGGGGTTTTTCGCAAAACAAAACAAAGAACTCCCGACACCTCCAGGCGATGACGTAACCCGTGAGTCACCCGCGGCTCCTCAAGGAAGCGGCTCTGAGGCTTTTCCCACGGGCCTGAACCACCCAGAGGCACCAAAGAGGTCGTAGAGATTGTGTACTCCATCCCCCTAGAATAGGCACTTATCTCACAAGCCCCGGCGATGCCAACCCGAACCAACAAGGAAAGTCAGGGCCCTTTTACGGCGCAACTTTTTGTGGCGCTCGATTTGTCAAGGCGGGGGTAAATCGAGTCTTTAAACCAGCGTACAACCACCAGAGGCCTTCATAGTGGCGTACAGGTACCGGGCACCTGACTCCCTTCTTATTACCGGAATAATCCCACACGGGAAGCTTTTTTGTCGCAGACTGTGGAGGGGTTCCCAACCTGGTCCCAACATGATCTGTTTTCATTTTCATTCACGCATCGGTTCTTTACGTGATTTCCAAGCATTTCATCTCGTAACACATGTCCACCATCATTAACACATGTCCGTTACCGTCACATCACATCTTGCCCTGTACTATCGGCTCTTTTCTGGCCCCTGTGGCTCCATATGTCCGGTGCTTCACCAAGTACCATGTCTCATTTTTGTTGTCCTCCAAGAATCGGCTTTGTCCCAAAGGCTATGGTATTTGGCATCTCGTTATATTTCCTCCGGCAATGGCTCGGCTGGTGGTTAGGTTTCCATGTGTGCCCTCCGTCCACATGCGCCCTTTTTGGGAAAAAAACCGGACTATGGCAGGTCTTTAGTTCAGGTTTGTATCCCACCCCGTGGCTTAGGGATTCTCGTCAACCATCGGTGTCATTTGGCAAAATTTTAGAACTCTCCATATTCGTCAGTATTGTCCTCATTTCCATCGATGAACTCATGGTCATTTCGTTTCCATTTTGTCCTCTTTTTGTCCTCCACATGAACTCGAATGGTGAAATCGTTGCCTTTTTCCCTTGAACTCTTTTTTCTCGCCCGAACCGACACGAGGGTTTTCATGCTTGGGTCGACGGTGCAGATCCCCACCGGGCGGATGCAGATAAGGTGACGATGGTCAGTCCTGACGCGGAGGGGCCTTGGACGAGTGGGGTCTACCACCCGCAGTACCTTAGCCTCCGGCCAATCACCGGTCGCACGCACCAGTCCTCACCGTTATCCAGTTTCGAACGCACTCTCTTCTCTCGGCGTCTCGCCGACCCAGCTATCCCAAACCGACGCGCGGTTGTGTGGAACGTGAACGAGACGACCGCTGAACAAACTCAGCCGGGCGGATGCAGAGACAGTGACGATGGTCAGTCCTGACGCGGAGGGGCCTTGGACGAGTGGGGTCTACCACCCGCAGTACCTTAGCCTCCGGCCAATCACCGGTCGCACGCACCGTGTCCTCACCGTTATCCGTGACCTCGAATGAGTCAGACGCATCGCTCTTGTTGTCACGGCTCTCCAATTGGCCAGAGCGAGACGAAACGCGCTCGCGGGGGACCGTCCGGTTGCAGTGACAGCACGATGGTCAGCCCTGACGCGGAGGGGCCTTGGACGAGTGGGGTCTACCACCCGCAGTACCTTAGCCTCCGGTCAATCGCCGATCGCACGCGCCAGAAACCTCTCCGTTGTTCAGTCCACGAGCTCGCACGAGCCATCCCTCCACACGACTATACCCTGCCGACAGAAGACACGGGCGAGACGACCGCCACATTACATACTAGGCCGAGGCGGATGCAGATAAAGTGACGATGGTCAGTCCTGACGCGGAGGGGCCTTGGACGAGTGGGGTCTACCACCCGCAGTACCTTAGCCTCCGGCCAATCACCGGTCGCACGCACTATGTCCTCACCGTTATCCCGGCTTTCGTTATGCTGCGCACGTTCAGTTCCACTGCCCCCGTTGTCTTTAGCGTGACGTGGTCATACGTGCCAAGCCGCACCCACGCGACCGAGGCGGATGCAGATAAAGTACGATGGTCAGTCCTGACGCGGAGGGGCCTTGGACGAGTGGGGTCTACCACCCGCAGTACCTTAGCCTCCGGCCAATCACCGGTCGCACGCACTATGTCCTCACCGTTATCCCGGCTTTGCAAGCACTATACCCTGGCCCGTCTTGTCGCACTGCTCTTTAAGAGAGCGAGACGACCGCACGGACCGTGACCGTCCGGTTGCAGTGACAGCGACGATGGTCAGCCCTGACGCGGAGGGGCCTTGGACGAGTGGGGTCCACCACCCGCAGTACCTTAGCCTCCGGCCAATCGCCGATCGCACGCGCCAGAAACCTCTCCGTTGTTCGGTACACGGCTCGAACAGCCGCCCCTCACACTTTCACTATACCTCTTTGACCGAGAACGCCCACTCGCACGCACGAGCCCCGGAGCGGATGCAGTGACAGTGACGATGGTCAGCCCTGACGCGGAGGGGCCTTGGACGAGTGGGGTCCACCACCCGCAGTACCTTAGCCTCCGGTCAATCGCCGGTCGCACGCACCAGAAACCTCACCGTTATCGCCGGGAACACGGACGCGCGAGCCGTCCCCACGCGGTCGCCAATCGGGGTTTGCGCTGTGCCCTCTTCAGCACCCCGTGGCTTTCGAGTTCATTTCGAGTAACGGTGAACGCTGTGCCCCATCAGCGACCCGTACTCCTTTCATTTTTTTTTCA
>NW_027551642.1:0-2500 GCF_051989575.1 Stigmatopora nigra | reverse complement strand
TCCTCATTGACTTGGGAGGGGCCTTGGACGATGGGGACTTACCACCGCAGTACCTTAGCCTCCGGACAACGCAGGGTCGCACGCACCAAAACCTCACCGTTATTCAGGCCTTGTCAGCACTCCGCAAACGCCACCGTCCGGATGCAGAAGAGGCGACGATGGTCCTCAGTGACTTGGGAGGGGCCTTAAAAGCACCTTAGCCTCCGGACACCGCAGGGTCGCACGCGCCAAGTCCTCACCGTTGTTCAGTTTTGTAAGCGCTAGCATACCTCGTTCACGCACTAGAGAAGATTTTGTCTTTTGGCCCTTGGATGAAACCCGCAAAGCCGGAGAGACCCCACGCACGAGGCGCGGCCCTCCGAAGGCGAGTCGACCTGAGCCTATCGGTCAGCACACCATTTTTGTTTCGGGCAGGTGAACACCCTTACACCATTTATAGGCTGGTGCCGACCCCCTAGCTCACAGTTTGTGTCTTCGCTCCTCATTTTTCTCTTTCCATGCAACGTCCTTTGTCATAAAGGTATCTCCGGTACATGGTTTTTCTACGTCCATACCGCCCTGTCTTTGGCATGGACGCAGACACCATTTTTGGGCTGGTGCCGACCCCCTAGCTCACAGACCTGTGTTCGTGTCTTCAGTCCTCTTTCTCTTTCCATGTACCGGTTCTTGATTAAAATGATTTTTCGGTTGCATGTCCGCCCCTTTGCCCGGTTCTTCCAACTTGCATGGAAGAGATATGACCATACCGCCGGGACTTTGGTATGGAAATGCCTGGTTCTTCCGTAGAAGAGTTTTCTATGTTCTGGCTCCAGGACTTTGCCAAGAACACTCACGACGGTCTGCGGCGCCTGGTTCTTCCGTAGAAGAGTTTTATATGTACATGCTCCAGGACTTTTGCATGTACACACCATTTTTAGGCTGGTGCCGACCCCCTAGCTCACAGTTTGTGTCTTCGCTCCTCATTTTCTCTTTCCATGCACCGTCCTTTGTCATAAAGGTATCTCCGGTACATGGTTTTTCTACGTCCATACCGCCCTGTCTTTGGCATGGACGCAGACACCATTTTTGGGCAGGTGCCGACCCCCTAGCTCACAGACCTGTGTTCGTGTCTTCAGACCTTATTTTCTCTTTCCATGTACCGGTTCTTGATTAAAATGATTTTTCGGTTGCATGTCCGCCCCTTTGCCCGGTTCTTCCAACTTGCATGGAAGAGATATGACCATACCGCCGGGACTTTGGTATGGAAATGCTGGTTCTTCCGTAGAAGAGTTTTCTATGTTCTGGCTCCAGGTCTTTGCCAAGAACACTCACGACGGTCTCCGGCGCCTGGTTCTTCCGTAGAAGAGTTTTATATGTACATGCTCCAGGACTTTTGCACGTACACTCACGACTTTTTGCCACTGGCCCGGTTCTTCCAACTTTTGTGGAAGATTTTTGGATGTCCATACCACCAGGCATATGTCATGGACATCCACGAATTCTCTCTAGTGTGGATCTCTGGAGCTCTGGAGCTTCGGTCCTCCGGCCCTCTGGATCTTTTGCCTGGTTCTTCCGTAGAAGAGTTTTCTATGTTCTGGCTCCAGGTCTTTGCCAAGAACACTCACGACGGTCTCCGGCGCCTGGTTCTTCCGTAGAAGAGTTTTATATGTACATGCTCCAGGACTTTTGCACGTACACTCACGACTTTCTGCCACTGGCCCGGTTCTTCCAACTTTTGTGGAAGATTTTTGGATGTCCATACCACCAGGCATATGTCATGGACATCCACGAATTCTCTCTGGTGTGGATCTCTGGAGCTCTGGAGCTTCGGTCCTCCGGCCCTCTGATCTTTTGCCTGGTTCTTCCGTAGAAGAGTTTTCTATGTTCTGGCTCCAGGTCTTTGCCAAGAACACTCACGACGGTCTCCGGCGCCTGGTTCTTCCGTAGAAGAGTTTTATATGTACATGCTCCAGGACTTTTGCACGTACACTCACGACTTTTTGCCACTGGCCCGGTTCTTCCAACTTTTGTGGAAGATTTTTGGATGTCCATACCACCAGGCATATGTCATGGACATCCACGAATTCTCTCTGGTGTGGATCTCTGGAGCTCTGGAGCTTCGGTCCTCCGGCCCTCTGGATCTTTTGCCTGGTTCTTCCGTAGAAGAGTTTTCTATGTTCTGGCTCCAGGTCTTTGCCAAGAACACTCACGACGGTCCTCCGGCGCCTGGTTCTTCCGTAGAAGAGTTTTATATGTACATGCTCCAGGACTTTTGCACGTACACTCACGACTTTTTGCCACTGGCCCGGTTCTTCCAACTTTTGTGGAAGATTTTTGGATGTCCATACCACCAGGCATATGTCATGGACATCCACGAATTCTCTCTGGTGTGGATCTCTGGAGCTCTGGAGCTTCGGTCCTCCGGCCTCTGGATCTTTTGCCTGGTTCTTCCGTAGAAGAGTTTTCTATGTTCTGGCTCCAGGTCTTTGCCAAGAACACTCACGACGGTCTGCCCTCGCCT